>NC_086124.1:32713331-32980021 GCF_963921235.1 Mobula hypostoma
GTGTCACGGCGTGGGGTGTGTCACAGTGTCACGGCGTGGGGTGTGTCACAGTGTCACGGCGTGGGGTGTATCGCAGTGTCACGGCGTGGGGTGTGTCGCAGTGTCACGGCGTGGGGTGTGTCACAGTGTCACGGCGTGGGGTGTGTCACAGTGTCACGGCGTGGGGTGTGTCACGGCGTGGGGTGTGTCACAGTGTCACGGCGTGGGGTGTATCGCAGTGTCACGGCGTGGGGTGTGTCACAGTGTCACGGCGTGGGGTGTGTCACAGTGTCACGGCGTGGGGTGTGTCACAGTGTCACGGCGTGGGGTGTGTCGCAGTGTCACGGCGTGGGGTGTGTCACAGTGTCACGGCGTGGGGTGTGTCACAGTGTGGGGTGTGTGGTGTGTCACAGTGTCACGGCGTGGGGTGTATCACAGTGTCACGGTGTGGGGTGTGTCGCAGTGTCACGGCGTGGGGTGTATCACAGTGTCACGGTGTGGGGTGTGTCACAGTGTCACGGCGTGGGGTGTGTCACAGTGTCACGGCGTGGGGTGTGTCACAGTGTCACGGCGTGGGGTGTATCACAGTGTCACGGCGTGGGGTGTATCACAGTGTCACGGCGTGGGGTGTGTCGCAGTGTCACGGCGTGGGGTGTGTGTCACGTGGGTGTATCACAGTGTCACGGCGTGGGGTGTGTGTCACACACAGTGTCACGGGTGGGGTGTGTACAGTGTCACGGCGTGGGGTGTATCACAGTGTCACGGCGTGGGGTGTGTCCAGTGTCACGGGTGGGGTGTCAGAACTGTGTATCACAGTGTCACGGCGTGGGGTGTATCAGTGTCACGGTCGTGGGGTGTATCACAGTGTCACGGCGTGGGGTGTGTCGCACAGTGTCACGGCGTGGGGTGTGTCACAGTGTCACGGCGTGGGGTGTATCACAGTGTCACGGCGTGGGGTGTGTCACAGTGTCACGGCGTGGGGTGTGTCACAGTGTCACGGCGTGGGGTGTGTCACAGTGTCACGGCGTGGGGAGTGTCACGGTCGTGGGGTGTGTCACAGTCACAGTGTCACGGTGGGGTGTGTCACAGTGTCACGGCGTGGGGTGTGTCACAGTGTCACGGCGTGGGGTGTGTCACAGTGTCACGGCGTGGGGTGTATCACAGTGTCACGGCGTGGGGTGTGTCGCAGTGTCACGGCGTGGGGTGTGTCACAGTGTCACGGCGTGGGGTGTGTCACAGTGTCACGGCGTGGGGTGTCTCGCAGTGTCACGGCGTGGGGTGTGTCGCAGTGTCACGGCGTGGGGTGTGTCACAGTGTCACGGCGTGGGGTGTGTCACAGTGTCACGGCGTGGGGTGTGTCACGGCGTGGGGTGTATCACAGTGTCACGGCGTGGGGTGTGTCACAGTGTCACGGCGTGGGGTGTGTCACAGTGTCACGGCGTGGGGTGTGTCACAGTGTCGTGGGGTGTGGTGTGTCACAGTGTCACGGCGTGGGGTGTGTCACAGTGTCACGGCGTGGGGTGTGTCGCAGTGTCACGGTGTGGGGTGTGTCGCAGTGTCACGGTGTGGGGTGTGTCACGGCGTGGGGTGTATCACAGTGTCACGGCGTGGGGTGTGTCACAGTGTCACGGCGTGGGGTGTATCACAGTGTCACGGCGTGGGGTGTGTCGCAGTGTCACGGCGTGGGGTGTGTCGCAGTGTCACGGCGTGGGGTGTGTCACAGTGTCACGGCGTGGGGTGTGTCACAGCGTGGGGTGTGTCACGGTGTGGGGTGTGTCACAGTGTCACGGCGTGGGGTGTATCACAGTGTCACGGTGTGGGGTGTGGTGTATCACAGTGTCACGGCGTGGGGTGTGTCACAGTGTCACGGCGTGGGGTGTATCGCAGTGTCACGGCGTGGGGTGTATCGCAGTGTCACGGCGTGGGGTGTGTCGCAGTGTCACGGCGTGGGGTGTGTCACAGTGTCACGGTGTGGGGTGTGTCACAGTGTCACGGCGTGGGGTGTGTCGCAGTGTCACAGTGTGGGGTGTGTCACAGTGTCACGGCGTGGGGTGTGTCACAGTGTCACGGTGTGGGGTGTGTCACAGTGTCACGGCGTGGGGTGTGTTGCAGTGTCACGGTGTGGGGTGTGTCGCAGTGTCACGGCGTGGGGTGTATCACAATGTCACGGTGTGGGGTGTGGTGTATCACAGTGTCACGGTGTGGGGTGTGGTGTATCACTGTCACGGCGTGGGGTGTATCACAGTGTCACGGTGTTGGGTGTGTCACAGTGTCACGGTGTGGGGTGTGTCGCAGTTTGGGGTGTGTCACAGTGTCACGGTGTGGGTTGTGTCACAGTGTCACGGCGTGGGGTGTGTCACGGCGTGGGGTGTATCACAGTGTCACGGTGTGGGGTGTGTCACAGTGTCACGGTGTGGGGTGTGTCACGGCGTGGGGTGTATCACAGTGTCACGGTGTGGGGTGTGTCACAGTGTCACGGTGTGGGGTGTATCACAGTGTCACGGTGTGGGGTGTGTCACAGTGTCACGGTGTGTGGTGTGTCACAGTGTCACGGCGTGGGGTGTATCACAGTGTCACGGTGTGGGGTGTGTCACAGTGTCACGGTGTGGGGTGTATCACAGTGTGGGGTGTATCACAGTGTCACGGTGTGGGGTGTGTCACGGTGTCACGGTGTGGGGTGTATCACAGTGTCACGGTGTGGGGTGTATCACAGTGTCACGGTGTGGGGTGTATCACAGTGTCACGGTGTGGGGTGTGTCACAGTGTCACGGTGTGGGTGTGTCGCAGTGTCACGGTGTGGGGTGTATCACAGTGTCACGGTGTGGGGTGTATCACAGTGTCACGGTGTGGGGTGTGGTGTATCACAGTGTCACGGTGTGGCGTGGGGTGTATCACAGTGTCACGGTGTGGGGTGTATCACAGTGTCACGGCGTGGGGTGTATCACAGTGTCACGGTGTGGGGTGTGTCACAGTGTCACGGTGTGGGGTGTATCGCAGTGTCACGGTGTGGGGTGTATCACAGTGTCACGGTGTGGGGTGTGTCAAGGTGTGGGGTGGGGTGTGTTGCAGTGTCACAGTGTGGGGTCTGTTGCAGTGTCACGGTGTGGGGTGTGGTGTATCACTGTTACGGCGTGGGGTGTATCACAGTGTCACGGCTTGGGGTGTATCACAGTATCACGGTGTTGGGTGTGTCACAGTGTCACGCTGCGGGGTGTGTCACGGTGTGGGGTGTGTCATAGTGTCACGGCGTGGGGTGTATCACAGTGTCACGGTGTGGGGTGTGTCACGGCGTGGGGCGTATCACAGTGTCACGGTGTGGGGTGTGTCACAGTGTCACGGTGTGGGGTGTGTCACAGTGTCACGGCGTGGGGTGTGTCACAGTGTCACGGTGTGGGGTGTGTCACGGCGTGGGGTGTATCACAGTGTCACGGTGTGGGGTGTATCACAGTGTCACGGTGTGGGGTGTGTCACAGTGTCACGGCGTGGGGTGTATCACAGTGTCACGGTGTGGGGTGTGTCACAGTGTCACGGCGTGGGGTGTATCGCAGTGTCACGGTGTGGGGTGTATCACAGTGTCACGGTGTGGGGTGTGTCGCAGTGTCACGGTGTGGGGTGTGGTGTATCACAGTGTCACGGTGTGGGGTGTCTCGCAGTGTCACGGTGTGGGGTGTGGTGTATCACAGTGTCACGGTGTGGTGTGTGGTGTATCACTGTCACGGCGTGAGGTGTATCACAGTGTCACGGCGTGGGGTGTATCACAGTATCACGGTGTTGGGTGTGTCACAGTGTCACGGTGTGGGGTGTGTCACAGTGTCACGGTGTGGGGTGTATCACAGTGTGATGTGTATCACAGTGTGGGGTGTATCACAGTGTCACGGTGTGGGGTGTGTCACGGCGTGGGGTGTATCGCAGTGTCACGGTGTGGGGTGTATCACAGTGTCACGGCGTAGGGGTGTATCACAGTGTCACGGTGTGGGGTATGTCACAGTGTCACGGCGTGGGGTGTATCACAGTATCACGGTGTGGGGTGTATCACAGTGTCACGGTGTGGGGTGTGTCACAGTGTCACGGTGTGGGGTGTATCGCAGTGTCACGGTGTGGGGTGTGGTGTGTCACGGTGTGGGGTGTGGTGTATCACTGTCACGGCGTGGGGTGTATCACAGTATCACGGTGTTGGGTGTGTCACAGTGTCACGGTGTGGGGTGTGTCGCAGTGTGGGGTGTGTCACAGTGTCACGGTGTGGGGTGTGTCACAGTGGGGGTGTGTGGTGTGTCACAGTGTCACGGCGTGGGGTGTATCACAGTGTCACGGTGTGGGGTGTATCACAGTGTCACGGTGTGGGGTGTATCACAGTGTCACGGCGTGGGGTGTATCACAGTGTCACGGTGTGGGGTGTGGTGTATCACAGTGTCACGGCGTGGGGTGTATCACAGTGTCACGGCGTGGGGTGTATCACAGTATCACGGTGTTGGGTGTGTCACAGTGTCACGGTGTGGGGTGTGTCGCAGTGTGGGGTGTGTCACAGTGTCACGGTGTGGGGTGTGTCACAGTGTCACGGCGTGGGGTGTATCGCAGTGTCACGGTGTGGGGTGTGGTGTATCACAGTGTCACGGTGTGGGGTGTGTCGCAGTGTCACGGTGTGGGGTGTGGTGTATCACAGTGTCACGGTGTGGGGTGTATCGCAGTGTCACGGTGTGGGGTGTGGTGTATCACAGTGTCACGGTGTCGTGTGTATCACAGTGTCACGGTGTGGGGTGTGTCACAGTGTCACGGCGTGGGGTGTATCGCAGTGTCACGGTGTGGGGTGTATCACAGTGTCACGGTGTGGGTGTGTCGCAGTGTCACGGTGTGGGGTGTGGTGTATCACAGTGTCACGGTGTGGGGTGTATCGCAGTGTCACGGTGTGGGGTGTGGTGTATCACAGTGTCACGGTGTGGTGTGTGGTGTATCACTGTCACGGCGTGAGGTGTATCACAGTGTCACGGCGTGGGGTGTATCACAGTATCACGGTGTTGGGTGTGTCACAGTGTCACGGCGTGGGGTGTATCGCAGTGTCACGGTGTGGGGTGTATCACAGTGTCACGGTGTGGGTGTGTCGCAGTGTCACGGTGTGGGGTGTGGTGTATCACAGTGTCACGGTGTGGGGTGTATCGCAGTGTTACGGTGTGGGGTGTGGTGTATCACAGTGTCACGGTGTGGTGTGTGGTGTATCACTGTCACGGCGTGAGGTGTATCACAGTGTCACGGCGTGGGGTGTATCACAGTATCACGGTGTTGGGTGTGTCACAGTGTCACGGTGTGGGGTGTGTCACAGTGTCACGGTGTGTGGTGTATCACAGTGTGATGTGTATCACAGTGTGGGGTGTATCACAGTGTCACGGTGTGGGGTGTGTCACGGCGTGGGGTGTATCGCAGTGTCACGGTGTGGGGTGTATCACAGTGTCACGGCGTGGGGTGTATCACAGTGTCACGGTGTGGGGTGTGTCACAGTGTCACGGCGTGGGGTGTATCACAGTATCACGGTGTGGGGTGTATCACAGTGTCACGGTGTGGGGTGTGTCGCAGTGTCAAGGTGTGGGGTGTATCACAGTATCACGGTGTGGGGTGTATCACAGTGTCACGGTGTGGGGTGTGTCACAGTGTCACGGCGTGGGGTGTATCACAGTATCACGGTGTGGGGTGTATCACAGTGTCACGGTGTGGGGTGTGGTGTATCACAGTGTCACGGTGTGGGGCGTGGTGTATCACTGTCACGGCGTGAGGTGTATCACAGTGTCACGGCGTGGGGTGTATCACAGTATCACGGTGTTGGGTGTGTCACAGTGTCACGGTGCGGGGTGTGTCGCAGTGTGGGGTGTGTCACAGTGTCACGGTGTGGGGTGTGTCAGTGTCACGGCGTGGGGTGTATCACAGTGTGATGTGTATCACAGTGTGGGGTGTATCACAGTGTCACGGTGTGGGGTGTGTCACGGCGTGGGGTGTATCACAGTGTCACGGTGTGGGGTGTGTCACAGTGTCACGGCGTGGGGTGTATCACAGTATCACGGTGTGGGGTGTATCACAGTGTCACAGTGTGGGGTGTGTTGCAGTGTCACGGTGTGGGGTGTATCGCAGTGTCACGGTGTGGGGTGTGGTGTGTCACGGTGTGGGGTGTGGTGTATCACTGTCACGGCGTGGGGTGTATCACAGTATCACGGTGTTGGGTGTGTCACAGTGTCACGGTGTGGGGTGTGTCGCAGTGTGGGGTGTGTCACAGTGTCACGGTGTGGGGTGTGTCACAGTGTGGGGTGTGTGGTGTGTCACAGTGTCACGGCGTGGGGTGTATCACAGTGTCACGGTGTGGGGTGTGTCACAGTGTCACGGTGTGGGGTGTGTCACGGCGTGGGGTGTATCACAGTGTCACGGCGTGGGGTGTATCACAGTGTCACGGTGTGGGGTGTGTCACAGTGTCACGGCGTGGGGTGTATCACAGTGTCACGGTGTGGGGTGTGTCACAGTGTCACGGCGTGGGGTGTATCACTGTCACGGCGTGGGGTGTATCACAGTATCATGGTGTTGGGTGTGTCACAGTGTCACGGTGTGGGGTGTGTCGCAGTGTGGGGTGTGTCACAGTGTCACGGTGTGGGGTGTGTCACAGTGTGGGGTGTGTGGTGTGTCACAGTGTCACGGCGTGGGGTGTATCACAGTGTCACGGTGTGGGGTGTGTCACAGTGTCACGGTGTGGGGTGTGTCACGGCGTGGGGTGTATCACAGTGTCACGGCGTGGGGTGTATCACAGTGTCACGGTGTGGGGTGTGTCACAGTGTCACGGCGTGGGGTGTATCACAGTGTCACGGTGTGGGGTGTGTCACAGTGTCACGGCGTGGGGTGTATCGCAGTGTCACGGTGTGGGGTGTATCACAGTGTCACGGTGTGGGTGTGTCGCAGTGTCACGGTGTGGGGTGTGGTGTATCACAGTGTCACGGTGTGGGGTGTATCGCAGTGTCACGGTGTGGGGTGTGGTGTATCACAGTGTCACGGTGTGGTGTGTGGTGTATCACTGTCACGGCGTGAGGTGTATCACAGTGTCACGGCGTGGGGTGTATCACAGTATCACGGTGTTGGGTGTGTCACAGTGTCACGGTGTGGGGTGTGTCACAGTGTCACGGTGTGTGGTGTATCACAGTGTGATGTGTATCACAGTGTGGGGTGTATCACAGTGTCACGGTGTGGGGTGTGTCACGGCGTGGGGTGTATCACAGTGTCACGGTGTGTGGTGTATCGCAGTGTCACGGTGTGGGGTGTATCGCAGTGTCACGGCGTGGGGTGTATCACAGTGTCACGGCGTGGGGTGTGTCACAGTGTCACGGCGTGGGGTGTATCACAGTATCACGGCGTGGGGTGTATCACAGTGTCACGGTGTGGGGTGTGTCGCAGTGTCAAGGTGTGGGGTGTATCACAGTATCACGGTGTGGGGTGTATCACAGTGTCACGGTGTGGGGTGTGTCACGGCGTGGGGTGTATCACAGTATCACGGTGTGGGGTGTATCACAGTGTCACGGTGTGGGGTGTATCACAGTGTCACAGTGTGGGGTGTGTTACAGTGTCACGGTGTGGGGTGTATCGCAGTGTCACGGTGTGGGGTGTGGTGTATCACAGTGTCACGGTGTGGGGCGTGGTGTATCACTGTCACGGCGTGAGGTGTATCACAGTGTCACGGCGTGGGGTGTATCACAGTATCACGGTGTTGGGTGTGTCACAGTGTCACGGTGCGGGGTGTGTCGCAGTGTGGGGTGTGTCACAGTGTCACGGTGTGGGGTGTGTCAGTGTCACGGCGTGGGGTGTATCACAGTGTGATGTGTATCACAGTGTGGGGTGTATCACAGTGTCACGGTGTGGGGTGTATCACAGTATCACGGTGTGGGGTGTATCACAGTGTCACAGTGTGGGGTGTGTTGCAGTGTCACGGTGTGGGGTGTATCGCAGTGTCACGGTGTGGGGTGTGGTGTGTCACGGTGTGGGGTGTGGTGTATCACTGTCACGGCGTGGGGTGTATCACAGTATCACGATGTTGGGTGTGTCACAGTGTCACGGCGTGGGGTGTATCACAGTATCACGGTGTGGGGTGTATCACAGTGTCACGGTGTGGGGTGTGTCGCAGTGTCAAGGTGTGGGGTGTGGTGTATCACAGTGTCACAGTGTGGGGTGTGTTGCAGTGTCACGGTGTGGGGTGTATCGCAGTGTCACGGTGTGGGGTGTGTCGCAGTGTCATGGCGTGGGTTGTGTGTATCAGAATGTCACGGTGTGCTGTTGATCCATGACTATTGATCCTGCTGTTTGCCGGCAAGTGCCTCCTGCCCATTACCGTCCCCACAGCCGACACACTGTATGGGGTCTCACGGTTTCCTTGACCTCTCCACTCACCGGGTTGCATCGCGGAGATTCTTTTGACGGGGTTGCTCTGAGCTGTGTCTGCATAGCTGCCAAGCGTTCCCTCTCGAACAGCAGCTGTGGAGGACAGAAAAGGACGCCCGGTCTTAGTGCCTGATATGGGCTGGGTCTTTAGTCATTCCTGACCAAGTGGAGGAGCATCGTGGTCTGTGTGTAGCTAACCCCCGTCACTTCCAGATTCCCCACCCACTCCAGCAGCCAAAGATCATCATTATGTTCCCACACTGTACAGGGGGAGCTTGACTATGTAGAGTGTGTGGCAGGCTCTCTCTGAGGGCTTCATATCTCCTAAACGCCCTGTCCAGCCACAGTCCTGGGCAACACTTCTTTGCTTTCTATCTGTCCCTCCCTTCCTGCCTTCCTTTACACCCCTCCCTCTGCTCTCCCTCAGTCACTCTTCACCCTTTCTTCTCCCAGCACTTATCTTCCTTCTCTCTAACCCTCCCTCTATCACTCCTCCATTCCCCTCCTTCCTTGCCTTATAATCTCAGTCTTCCCCCACTTCCATCCTTCCCTCCTTCCCCTCCCTTGCCTCTCAGCCTCTCAGCCTCTCTAAACCTTGCTCCTTTCCCACCACTCCCTGTTTAGAAAGAGGTTACGTAGGATTGGAATTTATAGAGTCCTTGGGGTAGAGTTAAGAAACTGCAAGTGTAAAAGGATGAGAGGTAACTTACAAGCCTCCGAACAGTGGCCAGGATGTGGGCTATAAATTACAATGGGAAATAGACGGGCAATATTATGACAGTGATGGGGGATTTCAATATGCAGGTAGATTGGGAAAAGCAGATTGGTGTTGGATCCCAAGAGAAGAATGCCTATGAAATGGCTTTTTAGAGCAACTTGTGTTTGAGCCCACAAGGGAAAAGGATTAGGTGTTGTGCAGTTAGGGAGCTGATGGTAAAGGAACCTTTAGGAGGCAGTGATTATAATATGATAGAATTCACCTTACAGTTTGAGAGGGAAAAGATAAAGTCAGATGTATCAGTATTACAGTAGAGTAAAGGGAATTACAGAGGCATGAGAGAGGAGTTGGCCAAAGTTGATTGGAAGGGGACACTAACAGGGATGACGGCAGAACAGCAGTGGCTGGAGATTCTGGGAGTAATTCGGAAGACACGGGATAGATTCATCCCAGATAAGTTGTATTCCAAAGAGAAAATGAGGCAACTGTGGCTGACAGTGAAAGTCAAAGCCAGTGTAAAAGCAAAGAGAGGGTATATAATATAGCAAAAATTAGTGGGAAGTTTTAGAGGACTGGGTAGCTTTTAAAAACCAATGGAAGGCAACCGAAAAAGTACGAAGGAGAGAAAAGATGAACTATGAAGGGAAGCTAGTTACTAATGTAAAAGAAGATAACAAAAGTTTTTTCAGATATATAAAAAGCAAAAGAGACCAGAGTGGATATCAGACTGCTGGAAAATGAGGCTGAAAAGGTAGTAATGGAGGACAAAGAAATGGTGGATAAATTTAATAAGCAATATGTAGTTTTTAACTGTAGAGGAACCTCAGCAGTATGCCAGAAATTCAAGAATGTTAGGGGCAGAAATGTGTGTATTTGTTATTATCAAGTAGAAAGTGCTTGAGAAGCTGAAGTGCCTGAAGATTTTTCGATAACTCTCTTGAATCAGATGGACTAGATGAATCAGATAAGTCTCTTGAATCAGGGTTCTGAAAGAGGTAGCTTAAGAGATTGTGGGGCATTGGTGGTGATCTTTCAAGTATTACTAGACTCTGAAAGGGTTGCGGAGGACTGGGAAATGTCACTCTAATCTTTAAGATAGGAGGGAGGCAAAAGACAGGAAATTATAGTTCAGGTAGCCTGACTTCAGTGGTGGTTAAGATGTTGGAGTTTGTTATCAAGGATGAGGTTTTGGAATACTTGGAGGCACTTGGTGAAATAGGCCAAAGTCAGTGTGGTTTCCTTAAAGGGAAATCTTGCTTGTCAAATCTGCTGTAATTCTTTGAGAGAATAACAGACAAGATAATAATACCATTTAGTTCCAAGTTCATTATGGAAAAGGGTAGTTCTGCCCTTAAGGTTGGAGAAAGGTCAATTCTGATGGTAGCAGAAAGGTCCCGGCAAGTGTGGGCTGGGACAAGTTGTTTTCTGGCAAAGGTGTATTTGTTAAGTGGGAGGCTTTCAAAAATGAAATTTTGGGAGTACAGAGTTTCTGTGTTCCTGTCAGAATAAAAGGCAAGCATAACAGGCTTAGGAAACCTTGTTTTTTTTTTGAAAGATACTGAGGCCCTGGTTAAGAAACAAAAGGAGGTGCATGAGCAGGTATAGGCAGGTAGAAACAAATGAGGTACTTGAGTGTAAGAAATACAAGAGAATACTTAAGAAAGAAGTCAGGAGGGCTAAAGGAAGGCATGACAAGATAAAGCAATTCTACAGATACATTGAGCATGAAAGGATAGCAAGGGACAAAATCGATCCTCTGAAAGATCAGAGTGGTTATCTATATGTGGAGCTAAAAGAGTTGGGAGAGATCGTAAGTGGTGTTTTTGCATCTGTATTTACTTGGGAGATGGACAGCCTATAGATGTGAGGCAATACAGCAACAAGTTTATTGACTCGATACAGATGACAGAGGAGGAGGTGTTTGTTGTCTTGAGGCAAATTAGGGTGGATAAATCCCCAAGGCCTGACAGTGTGTTCCCTCGGACCTTCTGGGAGGCTAGTGTAGAAATTGCAGGGGCCCAAGCAGACATATTTAAAGCATCCTTAGCCATGTGTGAGCTGCCAGATGATTGGCGGTTAACTAAAGTTTTCTATCGTTTAAGAAAGGCTCTAGGAATAAGCCAGCAAATTATAAGCTGGTGAGCCTGACATCAGTAGTGGGAAAGTTTTTGGAAGGTAATTCTGAGGGACCAGATACATATGGATAGTCATGGACTGATTAGGGTTGGTCTATATGGCTATATGTCATAGAGAAATACAGCACAGAAACAGGCCCTTTGGCCCATCTAGTCCATGCCGAAACCATTTAACTTGCCTACTCCCAACAACCTGCACCTGCACTATAGCCTTCCATTTCCCTACTATCCATGTACCTATCCAAACTTCTCTTAAACATTGAAATTGAACTCGTATGGACCATTTATGCTGGCAGCTCATTTCCCACACTCTCAACACTCTGAGTGAAGAAATTTCCCTTCATGTTCCCCTCAAACATTTCACCTTTCACCCTTAAGCCATGACCTCTGATTGTAGTCCCACCCAACCTCAGTGGAAAACGCATTTACCCTATCTATACCCCTCATAATTTTGTATACCTCTATCAAATCTCATCTCAATCTTCTATATTCTAAAGAATACAGTCCTAATTTATTCAATCTTTCCGTATAACTCAGGTCCTCCATATAACCCAGCAACATCCTTGTAAATTTTCTCTGCACTCTTGCAACATTATTTACATCTTTCCTGTAGGTAGTGACTAAAACTGCACACTCTACTCCAAATTAGGCTGGCCAATGTCTTGTACAACTTCAATATAACATCCCATCTCCTTGATTTATGAAGGCCAATGTGCTAAAAGCTTTCTTTATAAACGTATCTGCCTGTGATGCCTGTTTCAGCGAATTACGTACCTCTATTCTCGGATCCTTTTGTTCTACCACACTCAGTGCCCGACTGTTCACTGTGTAAGATCTTCCCTGGTTGGTCCTATCGAAGCGCAAAACCTCGCACTTATTTGAATTGTTCCATCTTCCATTTTTCAGCCCATTTTAAAAAATTTGATGCAGATCCCTCTGCAAGCCATGATAGCCTTCCTCCCTCTCCACTACACCCCCCAATCTTGGTGTCATCTGAAAATTTGCTGATCCTCTTAATCACATTATTATCATCCAGATCATTGATATAGATGGCAAACAATAGAGCACCCAGCACTGATCCCTGCAGCACACCACTAGTCAGAGAGACAACCCTCTACCACCACTCTCTGGCTTTTCCCACAAAGCCAATGTCTCATCCAATTTTCTACCTGATCCTGAATGTCAAGCAAATGAACCTTTTTGACCAGCATCCCACGCGGCACCTTATCAAATGCCTTCCTAAGGTCCATGTAGACAACATACCCTGCCTTGCCTTCATCCACTTTCCTAGTAACTTTCTCGAAAAACTCTTATAAGATTGGCTAGATATGACCTACCATGCACAAAGCCATGCTGATTATCCTTAATCAGTCCATATTTACTCAAATAATTATATATTTGGTCCCTGAGAATACCTTCCAATAACTTTCCCACACTGATGTCAGGCTCACTGGCCTATAATTTCCTGGTTTCTGCTTAAATCTTTCTTAAACAGTGGAACAACATTGGCTATCCTCCAATCCTCTGGTACCTCTCCTGTCGCTAAGAATGTTCTAAATATCTCTGCTATGGTCCCAGCAATTTCTGCACTTGCCTCTCAGAGGGTGTGAGGGAACACATTGTTAGGCCCTGGGGGATTTGTCCATCCTGATTGGCCTCGGTAGAAAACACCTCTTCCTGTGTAATCTGTAGACGGTAAATGAAGTTGATGCTGCTTTGCCCTACTTCTATAGTCTCTGTATCCTTTTCCTGAGTAAATACAGATGTAAAGTATGCATTTGAGATCTCCATCTCTTTTGGCTCCAACATGGAATACCATTCTGAACTTCTAGAAGACCAACTTTGTCCCTAGCAATCCTTTAGCTTTTAACATACCTGTAGATTCTCTTAAGATTCTCTTTCACCTTGTCTGCTAGAGCAACTTGATGCCTTCTTTTAGTCTTCCTGATTTCTTTTTTAAGGGTTCTCTTGCATTTCTTGTACTCAAAAAGATTTAATTTATTCCTTCTTGCCTGTACCTGCTATGCACCTCCTTTTCTCTGTTAACTAGGGGCTCAATATTCCTCAAGGTTCCCTACACGCGTTATCTTTACCTTTTATTCTGACGAGCACGTACTAGCTTTGTACTCTCAAGCTGAAGGCCTCCCACTTTTCAAGTACATCTTTGCCAGAAAACAGCCTGTCCCAATCCACACCTTTCAACCCTCGGACCAGACCCTTTGCATATTTACTTTGAAACTAAAGGCATTGTGGTCACTGGATGCAAAGTGTGCCCCTACACAAACGTCTGTCACCTGCCCTGTTTCATTCCCTAATAGCAGATCCAGTATTGCACACTCTCTCATTGGGACTTCTACGTATTGATGAAGGAAACTTTCCTGAACACATTTGACAAACTCTATCCTATCTAGACCTTTTACAATACAGTATAGGATTCCCAGTCAATATGTGGAAAGTTAAAATTACCTACTATAACAACGTTACGTTTCTTGCAGCAGTCTGCGATCTATTTACAAATTTGTTCCTCTAAATTCCTAGGACATTTGGGTTTAATAGCCCCATTAATGTGGCCAAACCTTACTTATTTCTCAGTTCCACCCATAACGCCTCATTCGTCGAGTTCTCCAATCCATCCTGACAGAGCACTGCCATGACATTTTCCTTGACTAGTAATGCCACCCCTCCTCCTTTAATCCCTCCCACTCTGTCACGTCTTAAACAATGGAACCTTGGAATACTGAACTGCCAGTCAGCCCCTCCTGCAGCCGTCTCAGTAATGTGTGTGCTAAATTGTGTCTAACCAGTCTTGCAGAATATTTTGAGGAAGTAACTAGGAAAGTTGATAAAGGCAGTGGATGTTGTCTACATGGACATTAGCACGGACTTTGACAAGGTCCTGCATGGGACGTTGGTTTAGAAGGTTCGTTCACTTGATATTCAAGATGAGGTAGTAAATTGGATTAGACTTTAGCTTCATGGTTGAAGCCAGTGAGTGGTAGTAGATGGTTGCCTTTCTGACTGGAGGCCTGTGTGCTGCATGAATCAGGGCCAGGCCTGTTGTTGTTTGTCATCTATATCAACTGTCTGGATGATATGTCATAAACTGGATCGGCAAATTTGCGAATGACACCTGGTGTAGTGGACAGTGAGGAAGACTATCAAAGCTTGCAGCTGGAAAATGGGCTGAAAATTTGTCAGATGGAATTTAATATAGTTAAGTGTGAGTTGTTACTCTTTGGGAGGACTAACTAGGGTAGTTCTAACATGTCGGACAGTAGGACGCTGAGGAGTGTGGAGGAGCAGAGGGATCAGGGAATACAGGTCCATAATTCATTAAGAGTGTTGTCACAAATAGAGAGGGTTGTAAAGGAAACTTTTGGCACATTGGCCTTTATAAATCAAAATACTTTGATCACTGCACTACAAAGGAATTTGCTGCACCATTCCTCTTGGCCAGCCTCCTTGCCACTCTCTCTCTGCGCCCCCACCCTCGCCCTGGTGCACACACCTCTCGCTGAAGTTGTTCCACCCTCTCCCTCTGGATCAGACACTGTGCCGTGCTCCTGTCGCCCAAACTGTGTACGTCATCAAGGTGCCTGAAGGGAAGAGTAAAGACTGGGTGTCATCAGACCAGAAGCCCATCTGTGCCTGGGGAAGGGGCACCACAAGGTGAGGATGAGGGATGATGAAAAGAAAGATATGTAAGGGGAGGGTGAGGGAGAAGAGGGATGCATGAGGGGAGAGGAACTGAAGGGATGGGGTGAGTTTGAGAGATGAAGGGAGAGAAAGGGATGAGTGGTGGGGAGGGTGATGGATGGAGTGATGAGTCTTCAGGGAAGGGGGAAGATGAGAGATGCAGGAGTGGAGCACAAGGAGAGCAACGTGGAGAGATGGGACGGGCTGGGGCTGGGGTGAGGGAGAGCAGCCCCAAATCCTCTCTTTTCTTCTCCCACCACCCCATCAAACCCTGTATCTTAGTGTTCTGCTGTACATACATCCCTCACCCATCCCACACTCCCCTGTCCAACCCAGTGGCTTAAAGATATGTCCTGTCATATATGAATGAGTACTGCTCCCGACCCCGGGACAATTCTCCGCCCCCATCCCAAGACAGCAGAGCCCGAGGGACAATGGAGTGGAAGGCGGTGGGAGCTTACTTCAGGAAGAGTTGGTACTGCTGCCCCTAGTATGGGTCAGACCCTATCCCAGGACAGTAGAGCCCAAGGGAAATTGGAGGGATAGGCAGTGGGAGCTTATTTCAGGAAGAGTTCGTATTCCTCTCCCCTCCCTACCACTGGGTAAGTTCCTGTCCCAGGACAACAGAGCCCGAGGGACAATGGAGTGGAAGGCAGTGGGAGCTTACGTCAGGAAGAGTTGGTACTGCTGCCCCTAGTATGAGTCAGACCCTATCCCAGGACAGCAGAGCCCAAGGGAAATTGGAGGGATAGGCAGTGGGAGCTTATTTCAGGAAGAGTTCGTATTCCTCTCCCCTCCCCACCACTGGGTAAGTCTCTGTCCCAGGACAGCAGAGCCTGAGGGACGATGGAGGAGAAGGCAGTGGTGGCTTACTTCAGGAGAGTTTATACTGCCCCTCCCCTCCCCCACCCTGATCACTCCTGTCCCAGGACAGCAGAACCGAGGGACAAAGTAGGGGAGGGCCGCAGGAGCTTACTTCAGGAAGAGTTCGTACTGCTTGAAGACCTGTTCACATCCTGGCCACTTGCAGAAACCATGGGCAAACAAGGGGTTCAGCAGCCTGGCATCCCTGGAGAGTTGTAGAAGGAGCTATTAATGGGCAAGGCAGCTGCAGTCTCCTCTCACACCCCTCTTCTCCTGTGTTCTGGCCAAAACCCCTCCCACCTTCGTCTGTGTCACAGCCTACAAAAATCTCCGTCCGTGTGACTGTACACCCCCACCCCGGTCGGTGTGACTGTGCGCCCCCCCCAGTCGGTGTGACTGTGCGTGCCCCCCCCCCAGTCGGTGTGACTGTGCGTGCCCCCCCCCAGTCGGTGTGACTGTGCGTGCCCCCCCCCCAGTCGGTGTGACTGTGCGTGCCCCCCCCAGTCGGTGTGACTGTGCGTCCTCCCCCCGGTCGGTGTGACTGTACACTCCCACTGGTCGGTGTGACTGTGCGTTCCCCCCCCCCCGGTCGGTGTGACTGTGCGTGCCCCACCCCCCCCGGTCGGTGTGACTGTGCGCCCCCCCCCCAGTCGGTGTGACTGTGCGTCCTCCCCCCGGTCGGTGTGACTGTACACCCCCACTGGTCGGTGTGACTGTGCGTTTCCCCCCCCCCCGGTCGGTGTGACTGTGCGTGCCCCACCCCCCCCGGTCGGTGTGACTGTGCGCCCCCCCCCAGTCGGTGTGACTGTGCGCCCCCCCCCCCGTCGGTGTGACTGTGCGTCCCCCCCCCAGTCGGTGTGACTGTGCGTCCCCCCCCGCCCAGTCGGTGTGACTGTGCGTCCCCCCCCCCCGCCCAGTCGGTATGACTGCGGGCCCCACCCCCCGGTCGGTGTGACTGTGCGTGCCCCCCCCCCCGGTCGGTGTGACTGTGCGTTCCCCCCCCCAGTCGGTGTGACTGTGCGTCCCCCCCCACCCAGTCGGTGTGACTGTGCGTGCCCCCCCCAGTCGGTGTGACTGTGCGTCCTCCCCCCGGTCGGTGTGACTGTACACCCCCACTGGTCGGTGTGACTGTGCGTTCCCCCCCCCCCGGTCGGTGTGACTGTGCGTGCCCCACCCCCCCCCGGTCGGTGTGACTGTGCGCCCCCCCCCAGTCGGTGTGACTGTGCGTCCTCCCCCCGGTCGGTGTGACTGTACACCCCCACTGGTCGGTGTGACTGTGCGTTCCCCCCCCCCGGTCGGTGTGACTGTGCGTGCCCCCCCCGGTCGGTGTGACTGTGCGCCCCCCCAGTTGGTGTGACTGTGCGCCCCCCCCAGTTGGTGTGACTGTGCGTCCCCCCCCAGTCGGTGTGACTGTGCGTCCCCCCCCGCCCAGTCGGTGTGACTGTGCGTCCCCCCCGCCCAGTCGGTATGACTGCGTGCCCCACCCCCCGGTCGGTGTGACTGTGCGTGCCCCCCCCCCGGTCGGTGTGACTGTGCGTTCCCCCCAGTCGGTGTGACTGTGCGTCCCCCCACCCAGTCGGTGTGACTGTGCGTGCCCCCCCCAGTCGGTGTGACTGTGCGTCCTCCCCCCGGTCGGTGTGACTGTACACCCCCACTGGTCGGTGTGACTGTGCGTTCCACCCCCCCCCGGTCGGTGTGACTGTGCGTGCCCCACCCCCCCCCCGGTCGGTGTGACTGTGCGCCCCCCCCCAGTCGGTGTGACTGTGCGTCCTCCCCCCGGTCGGTGTGACTGTACACCCCCACTGGTCGGTGTGACTGTGCGTTCCCCCCCCCCGGTCGGTGTGACTGTGCGTGCCCCCCCCCGGTCGGTGTGACTGTGCGCCCCCCCAGTTGGTGTGACTGTGCGCCCCCCCCAGTTGGTGTGACTGTGCGCCCCCCCCGTCGGTGTGACTGTGCGTCCCCCCCCCAGTCGGTGTGACTGTGCGTCCCCCCCCGCCCAGTCGGTGTGACTGTGCGTCCCCCCCCCGCCCAGTCGGTATGACTGCGTGCCCCACCCCCCGGTCGGTGTGACTGTGCGTGCCCCCCCCCCCGGTCGGTGTGACTGTGCGTTCCCCCCCCCCAGTCGGTGTGACTGTGCGTGCCCCCCCCAGTCGGTGTGACTGTGCGTCCTCCCCCCGGTCGGTGTGACTGTACACCCCCACTGGTCGGTGTGACTGTGCGTTCCCCCCCCCCCCGGTCGGTGTGACTGTGCGTGCCCCACCCCCCCCCGGTCGGTGTGACTGTGCGCCCCCCCCCAGTCGGTGTGACTGTGCGTCCTCCCCCCGGTGTACACCCCCACTGGTCGGTGTGACTGTGCGTTCCCCCCCCCCCGGTCGGTGTGACTGTGCGTGCCCCCCCCCCGGTCGGTGTGACTGTGCGCCCCCCCCAGTTGGTGTGACTGTGCGCCCCCCCCCAGTTGGTGTGACTGTGCGTCCCCCCCCAGTCGGTGTGACTGTGCGTCCCCCCCCGCCCAGTCGGTGTGACTGTGCGTCCCCCCCCCCGCCCAGTCGGTATGACTGCGTGCCCCACCCCCCGGTCGGTGTGACTGTGCGTGCCCCCCCCCCCGGTCGGTGTGACTGTGCGTTCCCCCCCCCCAGTCGGTGTGACTGTGCGTCCCCCCCCACCCAGTCGGTGTGACTGTGCGTGCCCCCCCCAGTCGGTGTGACTGTGCGTCCTCCCCCCGGTCGGTGTGACTGTACACCCCCACTGGTCGGTGTGACTGTGCGTTCCCCCCCCCCGGTCGGTGTGACTGTGCGTGCCCCACCCCCCCCCGGTCGGTGTGACTGTGCGCCCCCCCCCCAGTCGGTGTGACTGTGCGTCCTCCCCCCGGTCGGTGTGACTGTACACCCCCACTGGTCGGTGTGACTGTGCGTTCCCCCCCCCCGGTCGGTGTGACTGTGCGTGCCCCCCCCCGGTCGGTGTGACTGTGCGCCCCCCCCAGTTGGTGTGACTGTGCGCCCCCCCCAGTTGGTGTGACTGTGCGCCCCCCCCCGTCGGTGTGACTGTGCGTCCCCCCCCCAGTCGGTGTGACTGTGCGTCCCCCCCCGCCCAGTCGGTGTGACTGCCCAGTCGGTATGACTGCGTGCCCCACCCCCTGGTCTGTGTGTGTGTCCCCCCCCAGTCGGTGTGACTGTGCGTGCCCCACCCCCCGGTCGGTGTGACTGTGCGTGCCCCCCCCCCGGTCGGTGTGACTGTGCGTTCCCCCCCAGTCGGTGTGACTGTGCGTCCCCCCCACCCAGTCGGTGTGACTGTGCGTGCCCCACCCCCCAGTCGGTGTGACTGTGTGTGCCCCACCCCCCAGTCGTACCCCACCCCCCAGTCGGTGTGACTGTGTCCCCCCCCCGTCGGTGTGACTGTGCGTCCCCCCCCGTCGGCGTGACTGACTGCGTCCCCCACCCCCAGGCGTCCTCCCCCCAGTCGGTGTGACTGTACACCCCCACCGGTCGGTGTGACTGTGCGTCCCCCCCCCCCCGGTCGGTGTGACTGTGCGCCCCCCCCCGGTCGGTGTGACTGTGCGTGCCCCACCCCCCGGTCGGTGTGACTGTGCGCCCCTCCCCCCGGTTGACTGTGCGTGCCCCACCCCCCGGTCGGTGTGACTGTGCGTGCCCCCCCCCCCGGTCGGTGTGACTGTGCGTCCCCCCCCCCAGTCGGTGTGACTGTGCATCCCCCCCAGTCGGCGTGACTGTGCGTGCCCCACCCCCCAGTCGGCGTGACTGTGCGTTCCCTCCCCCCCCCGTCGGCGTGACTGACTGCGTCCCCACCCCCAGTCGGCGTGACTGACCGTGCGTCCCCCACCCCCAGTCGGCGTGACTGACCGTGCGTCTCCCACCCCCAGTCGGCGTGACCGTGCATCCCCCCCAAGTTGGCGTGTCCGCACGCCCTCCCATCTGCCTGACCGCGCGCCCCCCCCATACATCAGTGTGACAGTACAACTCCCCGTCTGTGTTACTGTACGCCTCCCCCTCCCCCTGGTCCATGTGACCGTAAATCTCCTCTGCGGGTGTGGTGGTATACCCCGACCCATATGTGGAACTTTACACCCCCCATACATGGGAACATAAACCCCTCTGCCCATGGGGCCGTACAACCCTCCGTCCGTGTGATTCTACGACTCCCTCCCACCCCCACCCCTCGTGCTTCTTATGGTACACCTTTCGTCTGTGAGAAGGTATACATGCCCTCCGCTTGCGTAACAGTAAGTGCCCACCCACACGTGTGACGGTAAGTGTCTCCCCACCTGCCCAATGATATGCCCCCCTCTATTGCCCACGTGACTGTACACGCCTCTGCTCACGTCACAGCCCATGCTCCCCCTCTGCCGCTGTTCCAGCATGTTCCCCACCCGACATCAGCGTCTCCACACACTCACCGTTCCATGACAGAGTTTGGGCTGGACCCACCAGTCGGCACAGAGCTGCAGCAGAAAACAAGGGCGGGTGCCTGGGCAGAGGGGGCAGCCGGTGCTGTTGAGGCACCGGGGAGATGCCGTGATGGGTAGGTGGCCGGCTCTGAGCTCAGGGACTCCATGTCTTGGGGAAACCACGCTGTACCGGGGAAGGCGGCTCCTGTGGTCACATAGAGAGTAGTCAGCTCTGGGGTGAGGCAAGTGGCTGCAAGAGCACATGGGGAGTTGCAGGGGGTTTATGGTGGGGTAGAGAGGTGTGGATGGAAGGGGGAGGGAACCAGGAGAGAAGAAGGGAGAGAGGGAGGGGGTGGGGAGGAAATGTGAAGAATGAGAGGGGAAGGAAGAGGGAAGGAGGGTAGGAGATGGCTGGAGAGGAAAGGAGGGATTGGGTGGGGAGAGAGTGAGGAGGGAACGGGGTAGAGAGGAAGAGGAAGGAAAATGAGAAGGAGGGAGCATTGGAGAAGAACGAAGTGAGTTGGTGTTACAGTGAGAAGGGGTCAAGGAGGAGAAGAGGGAGAGTGGGAAGTAGAGAGAGAGAGGGTGGTGAGGTGGGAGGGGATGTACAGAAAGCAAGAAATATCATTGGTAAGGAGGAAACTGAAAGGTACAGAGAAGGGAGTGGAAGGGGAGAGATGGGTGGTGAGGGGGGACTAGAAGATGCAGGTGAGGGGGAAATGAGGGTGGTGAGGGGGAGACTCGATACAGACGAGAAGATATCGTGAAGGAGGGGTGGGGGGAAAGATGGGGATGTTGAGGGGGAGAATAGAAAGTATAGAAAAGGAGGGGAGAGATGGGGAAGGGGAAGTTTGACTGGAAGGTAGTGAGTTCAGGAGTGGGGGAGGCAGGGAGAAGGCAAGCAGGGAGATATAGGAGAGGGAGGTTCAGAGAGACACGGGGGCAAGAGGAGAGGGATTGAAGTTGGTGGGGAGGGTGAATGAAAGGGTGAGGGAGGGAGGAACAATTCGCTGAACCCTCCCCTACCTGGTGGCATCAGATGGTGAGTGAGGGCCAAGGGCGTGGTCTTCAGTACGAGTAGACCTCGGTGCAGGGGGCTGTGCTGGGGCAGAGGAGCCGAGGCAGCTGACTCCTGCAGAGAGAGAGAGGGAGGAGGGTTAAAGACAGTTTCTACCCCTGTCATCCTACACCCATTCACACCCATCCTCTCACTCACATACCCCACTCCCATCCCTCCCACATCACTCATTTTCACCCTATTTCACCCATAATCCCTAACTCTCCCTGGGCATAATTCCTTCCCCCCCACCCATCCTCCCATTCCCCTGAGTGTGAGGGGAGAGAGCAGGCAAAGGGAAGAATGCAGGTGGGGTGAAAGGGTGGAGGAAGTGGGTATAGGTGAGGCAAGAATGAGATTGGGGAGGGAGGGGAGTGGGACGAGGATTGGGAAGGGTGGAGGAATTTGAGGTATGGGAATGGAGGAGGTTGGGGAGGGGACGGGACGGGAGATAGAGTTTGGAAGGACGGAGGAGTTTAGGGAGTGGGAGAAAGAATTTGGGGAGGAGGAGAGGGATGTCTGTGTCTGTGAACTTCCAGTGAGTGAAATAAATCCTTTTAATTTCTCTTCAAATATTAAACAAGACTTTGGATCACTGAACCCGGGAGTGCTGCACCCTTCCCCGGTCTGTCATCCAGGTAACTCCAATCCGAAGCACACCTACCTGTATCTGGGTGGGAGACAGCGGGGCTGTGCTTTCTCTGAGGGTATGGGATCGGATCTCGCTCTCCACTGACGTGCTCGGCTCCCCTGATCCTGTCATGGTATCTATCACAGTCCTGGGGCCAGAGACACTGCAGCCTGGGGAACACAAACCAGGTGAGGTGGATCACGAGGTCCCCACCCCCCGATTCACTGTAGAACACACACTAAGTGCTGCTGGTGTGTGTGTGTGTGTGTGTGTGTATATATACACACGTGTGTTCATCTGTGGGTGTTAGAGCATTTTCCTGACCATGTACGTATCTGTGTATGTGTGGTTGACTGTGTGCGTCACTGTCTGGCTGACCAGGATTGTGCGCGTACCAGCATGTGTTGTTGTGCATGTATGTAAGTTCACATCCATTTTTGTGTGCATTTGCTTGGATGGATGTGTGTGTCTGATTCACTGTGTATGAATCTGTGTGAGTGTCTGCTGACCATGCCTGTGTTTTTGCATGTATATAAGTTTGTGTGTGTGTGGACACGTGCACAGCTTTCTCTCCTTTTGCTCCCCTCACAACCAGAGAAGCCAGGCCGTCCCCCACCCCCCAGACAAGCCACGCAGGCTTGCTCCTTCGCATGCGTGCACTCCTCTCCCCTTTCACCTCTCTATAACCCAAGGTGACCAGCACTGAAGGTGAATAACCCCAAGACCTAACTGCTCTGGGGATAGTAATTACAGCAGGCAAGGAAAGCTGGAGGTATAGGATGCATCAAGTCATCGTGTGGCTGGGTGGAGGGGAATTCCGATTTACAATGTGTTTCCTGTTCTCTGTAACTTCATGAACATCGGAGCCAGTTCTGAACCCACTCCTCATCAGACCCGACCCAGAACACTACTCTGCAGACCCATTACCTACAGTCTCCCTGCTTCACCACCTGTACCAGCACTCACCGAGCACTCCTCCAGCCCCTGACACCCCTCCTCCTTCTCTGTAATCTTTTGCAACTCCTAACAGCTCTCCCTGACTTTGTAAGCCCCTCCCCATCTCTGTGACACCCTCACTCCAGAACATCCCAATCCATCTCTGTAATCCAAACTTGTCTCTACACCCCTCCCCATCTCTATTAACCCCTCCCTTCACAACATCCTGATGTGTCTCTGTAACCCCTTCCTTCCATTACACCCCTCCATGTCGTTGTAACCCCCTCTGGCTGCTACACCACTCCCCGTTTCTGTGACACCCTCCCTCCACAACATCCCAATCCATCTCTGTATCCACCTCCGGCTGCTACACCACTCCTTGTCTCTGTAACTGCCTCCAGCCACACACCCCTGCCCATCTCTATAACTCCCTCCAGCCACTATACCTTTCCTTGTCGCTGTAACTCCCTATGGTCCCTACACGCTGTCCTGTTTCTGTGACCACCCCCCCCCCGACCCATACAGATCATCTCACCTCTGCAAACTCCCCCTTGGCTGCTACACCCCTCACCATCTGTGTGACCACCCCTCTCAATCTCTCTGATCTACTCCGGCCCTGAGGCCATGAATTATTATTCAGAAATGCAGAATATTTGAACTTACCAAAAACCGGAAATTGGGCTGCCAACAAAGAATCCACAAAAACACCCTGCAAATGTTAGACACAGAGTGAAGCTCCCTTCACACTGCCCCATTGCAAAATCCCAGGGTCAGACATGTCAGAGTTTCTCCCTTTTGCTGCCTGCTATCGGGGACTTGGGAGTCAATCGACTCGGGGACTTTTGAGACTTTTTTTGTCGTGCCCATGGTTTGTTCTTCATCAAATTATGGTATTGCTTTGCACTGCTGTAACTATATGTTATAATTATGTGGTTCTGTCAGTGTTAGTCTTTGGTTTGTCCTGTTTTCTGTGATATCACTCCGGAGAAACATTATATCATTTCTTAATGCATATATGCATTTCTAAATGACAATAAAAGAGGACTGAGTGTTCTCATAATCTAATTTACTGAAGCTCCTACACTGTCCCATCATACATTCCCTGGGTCAGGCACTGAGTGAAGCTCCCTCCTCACCGTCCCAACACACACACTCCCAGAGTCAGTTAAAAAGTGAAATTCCCTCCACACTTGCCCCATTGCACAATCCCAGGGTCGGTCAGACACGTACTGAAGCTCCTACATCGTCTCATCACACACTCCCAGGGTCAGACACAGAGTGAACCATCTCTACCCCGTCCCATCACACACTCCCGGGGTGATACACAGACTGAAGCACCCTCCACACTGCCCCATCATACACTCCCAGGGTCAGACACAGAGTGAATCTCCCTCCACACTGTCCCATCACACACTCCCGGGGTCAGACACAGAGAGAAGCTCCCTCCACACTGTCCCATCACACACTTCCGGGGTCAGACACAGAGAGAAGCTCCCTCCACACCGTCCCATCACACACTTCCGGGGTCAGACACAGAGCGAAGCTCCCTCCACACCGTCCCATTACACACTCCCGGGGTCAGACACAGAGAGAAGCTCCCTCCACACCGTCCCATCACACACTCCTGGGGTCAGACACAGCGTGAAGCTCCCTCCACACCGTCCCATCACACACTCCTGGGGTCAGACACAGCGTGAAGCTCCCTCCACACCGTCCCATCACACACTCCCGGGGTCAGACACAGTGAAGCTCCCTCCACACCGTCCCATCACACACTCCTGGGGTCAGACACAGTGAAGCTCCCTCCACACTGTCCCATCACACACTCCCAGGGTCAGACACAGAGTGAAACTCCCTCCACACCGTCCCACCACACACTCCCGGGGTCAGACACAGAATGAAGCTCCCTCCACACCGTCCCATCACACACTCCCGGGGTCAGACACAGAGTGAAGCTCCCGCCACACCGTCCCATCACACACTCCCGGGGTCAGACACAGAGTGAAGCTCCCTCCACACTGTCCCATCACACACTCCCGGGGTCCGACACAGAGTGAAGCTCCCTCCACACGGTTGCAGCACACACTCCTAGGGTTAGTTCGAAGGTCTCTCTAATCTGTCCTGTAAAGCACACAAGGGGTTTAAATATGAATGCACATTAGAACTGAAATGCAAACAATAGATTTTGTTTTGTTCTCAGCTGACAGGAGAAATCGCCGATACCCACTGGAGTGGAGCAGAGCGTTAGCAGATTCCATTGAAGCTGAGTGGCAAATGGACCTATGAGGAGCCTGTTTCAACTGATATTATTTAGGTGAGAGTTTCACTGCTTCTGGAGTCTGGTGTTTGTGGTGGCGGAAGGAGGAGCGGGGGATACTGTTGCAGGCGAGGGAGTGGGTGTCACATTGTGACTCCCTGCTGCCATGGTAGAGGGAGGTGATTTCCACTGGGCTGATGGGGAATGCCCCAGCTTTCAGGTATGCCGCTTGCCCTGCAGGGATGCCAGCCCACACAAACCCATTCACAGAGAGAGAGGGATGATCTGCCTCTTACCTGCAGGACCAGAGATCCAGGACCCTGTACCCTGATCCTGATTCTCAGACGGGGGACCTGAACTCCGTGGGGCTTCAGGAGTCCATCACACACACGGCTACGGCACAGGCACAGTCTCACACACACTGCTTTCCACCCCACTCGCCAGAATGGGGCAGCAATTAAACGGAGTCAGGTACAGAGAGAAGCTCCCTCACATCGTCCCATCATACACTCACAGGGTCAGACACAGAGTGAAGCTACTTCTACACCATCCCGTTACACTCCTGGGGCCAGACATAGCGTGAAGCTCCCTCTGTATGGCCCCGTCACACAGCTCCCAGGATCAGACACAGAGTGAAGCTCCCTCCCAACCATCCCATCACACATTCCCAGAGTTAGATAGAAAGTGAAATTCTCTCCCCACCATCCCATCACACATTTATGGGGTCAGACACAGAGTAAAGCTCCTTCCTCACTGTCTCATCACACACTGTCAGTCAGATGCACAGCAAAGCTTCCTCCACACCATCCAATCACACACTCCTGGAGTTAGATACAGAGTAAAGTTCCCTCCACACTATCCCAACACACACTCCTGGTGTTAGACACAGAGTAAAACTCTCTCCACACTGTCCCATAACAGACTTCTGAATCAGACAGAGAGAGTAGTTTCCTCTAAACCATTCCATCGCTCCGTTCTAAGTTGTTTCGCTATATTGCATTGTGTGTGGCGATTCGCTTGTGTCTGGTGTTTATCACACAGCGTCTGTTTCTGTTCAGACGGAGCCTGTTCAATGCCCTCGGGTTGCTGGCATTGACATTGCTGAAGCTGCTGCTGCCACCACAGTGTTCCAACCCCCACTGCTGCCTTCAGTATGCCTTGCTCCCCTCAGTGGCCAGGGAGTAGCCCCTCCACCTCTCTGAGGCAGATACCCCATGTGCCCTCTTTAAGAACCCTCACACTCCATCGGGTAGGTGAGGGGTCAAATATCCCTGCCCATCAGATCCCTAGCCTGCAGCTGCAGCCCACAGTTCCCATCCTGAGTGGAGGCATGAGAAACAGCAGGCACTGGAATCTGGAATGACTGTGCCCCCTCCTGCAGGGAATCCATGGGTTGAACAGCATCTGTGGGTGGGGGTTACAGTCTGACAGTTTGAGAGGAATGAACTGTCAATATTTTGACAACTGAGCTTTCGTAGTCGGCTCACCCATTGCTGCAGACCATGGGCTTCGGTGATGCGGGCGAAGGGTTTGAGAAGCTCTGAGAGAAAACATGATGTCCTTTCCAGTCTCTTAAGAGACACTGGGGACAGAAACCTGATGGGGAGTCAGAGGAAGACCACTTGGTCCCTTCCTTGTGTGTACGGAAGTCTCCTCACCCCCTTTCAGAAGCTGAATTCTGATTCCCAGGGACCACCTTGGGAATTGATTAGCCCTTCCAGTTATGTTCTCTCTCAGCTGTGTGTGTATGCACGTGCACACTCGTTTTTCAACCAGCATACAAAGGAAATTGATGTTCGCACTAAAGGTTAGTTACCTAAAATAATGTAGTAATTAATAATTATACTTATTGAAAATAATCTTTTAGCTAAATGTTTCTGTTAACTAGTTAGTTGGTTTTTCAAATACCACAATGCACGTCACTAATTTACGTCACCGCACCTTTCCTGTTCCGGTTTGTACAGCTGCATCAGGGCGGCAGCCATCTTTGGCGGACAGTGTTCATATCGTAAAGTTTACAAAGATCTGTTTCAAATCCTGTAGATAGCTTACTAAGTTTTTATTAAAAAAATATTGATTCATTATGTTGAATTCAAAAGAAGCGAAAGACGTGGTGCAAAAGAACTTTACAGGTTTTAAGTGATGTCTTTGATGAACATCACTTTGAAGTAGCTTTACAGGTTTTAAGTGACGTCTTTGATGAACTGGCTGCACTGTGCAAAATTCTGCAAAAGAGTGGCCTGACACCGATTGATTCACTTCATTTTGCGCGAGGCAAAATTAACAAGATAAGAAAGCAGTATCTGGGAGACAATGTTTTGTGGAGTGACAGAGTTAAAGTTTAGCTAAGCTAACAATGTGAAGAAAACGTCACAGTAGATACAAGTTCACTGTTGATTTTTATAAATAGTCTTTGTGTTCATTTAGAAGAAAGGTTTCCTGAAGATGAGGTACAAGAATAGTCAGCTTTTGATTTCTCCGCAATTGCAGATTGTGACTTCACATTTGGCGATGAACAAGTTAATGCCTTATGTCTAAAGTATCATGATTTTCTAGCTGAAAATGCTGTAATAGTTAGACAGTTTAATGGTTTCAAATTTTCCATGCAAGAAAAAATTAAATCCAAACCGATTTCAAACTTTGCTCAAATGGTGGCATTTGTACTTAAAAATGAACAGTTTTGTGATCTTGCACAGTTGATGGACATTGGGGGAACCTTTCTTGCGTCTAGTGCGGACTGTGAGCGAGGTTTTAGTGTAATGAATCAACTCAAAAACAAGCTGAGAAACCGTTTAGGTGAATGTCATTTGGATATGTTAATGAGAATCAAAAGCTATCAGTTGGATGGAAGTTCTATTAGTCTAGATAGAGTTTACAAAGAATGGGTAAATGCCAAAGACAGGAGAGAGAAAAAATAACTGAGTGACTTAAATATGTATGTTATTTTGTTGTTATTCTGTGCAGTTTTATACCAAATATTTTGTAAATGTACATAATTTGCACAACGTCAGATTTTTTGCACACACTAACTACTAAAAATTAGAGGGAACATTGCCTTCCAGCCACAGGGAACAAAACACCCTCCTTCAGAAGATTAAGGGTGTGCTCAAAGGGGAAATACAATGTCCTCACCCCTAAGAATTAGTCAGCACCTCTTTGCTCAGTCCCCAACACAGAACCCCCCCCCCCAACAGGAGCCAGGTTCCCCCTCCCCTCTCCTTGGGATCATTAGATCATTGGGTACTCACGGTCTTGCTCTCCGCAGCTGGGACTCAGGCAGAGAAGGGGCCTATTGGCCCTTAAGACAGCTGAAAAAGGGAGGCGGTGCCCTGATGATTGACGCATTCCCCCCCCACCACCACCACCACCACCGTCACCATCTGCACACCTTCTCAGAACACAGAGCGAAGAGCGAAATTTCCCACTACCTCCCTCCCTCCACGTCAGCAGCCCGGCCACGCTAGAGGAACAGCCAGCGACAACATCACCCATCGTTCCATGACGAGCCGCTGCTGTTGGGGGTTGTGGCGGGAGCGATGGAAAAGCTTTCTTCGGCTTCGCCCCCACCACAGGCACACCGCTGGGGATTTCCGCGCCAGCCCGGAGAAAACTCCCACCCTTCCGCTGCCGGGAAGTCCCTGCTCCACTGGGAGGGTTTGCCGCGCTTCCCTGATCCAGCAAGAGTTATGGGGGGGGGGATTTGTGCTGGGGGTGTAGCGTATTTTGTCACTTCACCCTGAGCAACCACAGTCCACTGCACCCTCTAGTAACATAGGAACTTGGTGTACATATCACCGTCACCGAGTGTCAACCTTGAGTGACTGAACCCATGATGGGACAGAATCCCGATGATGCCCAACACGTTTCCCCCCACTCCCACTGTCCTGGGACAGTGTTTCCTGATCCAGGACTTTGCCATCCTCTCCCAATCAGATGCCCCGGTGAGAGGGCTCAAACTCAGAGTGAGGATGAGGCAAGTTCCCCTTGCTCTCCTCACATGGAATCTTCCCTCTCGCCCCTAGAATGGAGCCACTGAGTTTCCACCTTCCATCTCCAAGCCACCACATGCATGAACACAGACACACGCACGCGTGCAAACACACACACACTCACACGGACATGAGCCAGAATCATGCACAGTGCACCCATTGTGGTCTCTCAACATCCTGATCAATCCCAACCTCAATACCCCTCTCTTGTGTTCTAGTTTCTGTGACTCCTCCCCTCACAATCCACCCCCTCCCAATAAAACCAAACATCCCACTTACCCCTAAATCGCTGGCTGTCCTTGGCGTGTCCCGCCTCTGTCTTCTGTGAGCCACCTCAACGACCCCTCCAGTACTAACGAGAGAAGTTCCATCACCTCTGCTGTGTCTCCCCTATCCCTTCCACCCAGGGGCAGACGCCACTCAACAACTCAAGCTGGAAGGAAAACCGAGGCTAGCCCTTCTCAGAGTGGCACCTCATTCCACTGCGTCCTGCTCCCATAAAATATTCTGCTGTGTTATCAGCCCAAGGTTTCAATGTGCCCAAGTAATTATTAAACTCAGACAGAACCATGAAACCCAGTTAGTAGCTCGAAGCCCTTGATATCGACCAACCTTCTGCAGCCGCTGTTACCCTGATCAGTATTTGCTATCCAGGATTCACCCCACATCTTCAACCAATTGCTAATCAATAAATTCAGCCTTTTGCTGATTGTCCCCGATCACCAAAGTTTGAACATTGGGTTTTCAAGCTCAGCTCAGGCAAGCATTCGACCAGTACCTGGGATCTCTCCAGCCTCCTGCTCAATACCTGTGTCCCCCTTGAATCTCAGAGAGGTTTCTTTAAAAACCTTTATATATTGAATTTATGAAACAAGACATAAAGTCCCCAACCACAGATTCTTGATGACCTTTCATTCTAACAGTTTTGTGAGGCAAACAAAACAGTTCTGTGTATTGCTGCCCTTTGTGGCTTTTGGCGGGGAAGATTGAGTTGTTTTAGAACTTGTACTGTTGTCAAAACGCTTTGAACGCTCTCACACAAGATAAGGCCACTCTTACGTTCCATCTGGGTAGCTTCAAACCTAATGGCATGGATTTCTTCTTCCCGTTAAAAAAGCCTGGGACAGGGACATATCAGATTGGGACAAAACTTAGACTGGGATGCGATTTGGGATAATGCTGCCGGTGCTTCGAAAAACCCAAATCATCGGTATATACACTTGAAATTTTGTCATACAGCATATTTAACACTGAGAATTAGACATCAAATGGGACTGGTTCCTGACCCATATTGCTCATTTTGCCCCCACTGAACCATTGGCTCTTTTATACATGTTGTATGGGAATGTTTGGTTTGTGGAGGAAGGTCATCAGTACTCTTACAGAACTAACAGGGGTACAATTACCAATGGACCCTGCTGTACATCTTCTAAACGATGACTCCCACCTTTCCCTTACGGAAAAAACACGCAAAGTCTGGCTGGCAGGCCTGACTGCAGCTAAGACGATTGTAGTCCAGCGTTGGAAACCTCCCCATGATATTTCAAATACTCACTGGCTTCAGAGCTTTTTGGACACTTCTTACCTGGAACTTTCACAGCAAGAGTAAATGATGCACAACCAAACACAATCTTAACGTGGACAAATTTGATATCTAACTTAAAAGATCTTCTGTTAAAATAGCAATGCTCTGTCTGTGTATGCACTACTATTCAGTTGGTTGGTGGAGGGGTGGGAGGGGGATGAGGAAGAGGTTGAGGGGTGGAGGGGGGATGGTGATGAAGGTTGGGGGGTGGCTGGGTTAAACAGTCAAAATGTAATCGGCAACTGGTTGTATTGAATGTAATTTGCTGGTGTTGCAATAAAAAATTAGTGATTTTAAAAAAAGTATCCCCTCCCCCTCACATCTTCTTCTATTACCCACTCTGGTCTCTTACTTCTTCTCACCTGGCTATCACCTCACCCTGGGTCCCCTTTTCCATCCCTTTCTCCCTTTGTCCACTCTCCTAGATTCCTTCCTCTCTAGCTCTTTACCTTTCCCACCCACCTATACCTTCTAGCTATCCTGCTTCCCTTCTCCCCATTATTTTTATTCTGGTGTCTTCCCCTTTCCAGTCCTGAAGAAGGGTCTAGGCCAGAAACGTAGACTATTGATTTGATTCCATGGATGCTGTCTGAACTGCTCCACCATTTTTGTGTGTGTTGCTCTCAAATTCAGTCACACAAAATGCTCGTGTACAAACATACATGCATGGTGTGTGGGCACTGAGATGCTGGTGCGTATATACACACACACACTCGTACGCACTTGTGCCCCACACTACACACACACTCATTTACCTACAAGTTTATTCTCACACTGATCCATATGCTCACACGTGCATGAATGCATGATCCAATGAATTCACACACATTCCCCACACGTGTGTACACTCATTCCCCACACGTGTGTACACTCATTCGCATATTAACCCATGCACACAACAGTAAAACACACACACTCATTGCTCATGCAGTTTCTCACCACTTGTACTCATGAACTCGTACAAATGCTCACTCATTAACTTGTAAACTCAATCACACAAATTCTCTCTCGCCCTCTCTCCCCCCCTCTCCCCCCTCCCCCCTCCCTCTCCCTGTCACATACAAAGATTAACCTTTGAGATGAGTGGCTGTGGGTAGGGGCATTCTGTAGAGGGTGCACATGCAGCCACTGTGCACAGGAGCTGAAGTGAGGTGATGGCCTGGCTGCCACTCTGATGAGCTGCCTTGTGCTGAACTTCTTAAGAAATTTGACCACACTCACCCAGCAAGTGGGGAGCTGAGCTGGACAGTTCATGGCCCAACCCTCTCTGTGCTGGCATTTACATTTCAATCTGTCCTCTTCCAGTCCACCTCCCATCTAAAAGTATCTGCCTCACTCTCATCTTCTAACCCTCAAGGGTTTGTTCATCCTCTGCCGCTGCCTGAGAGAGCAAGTGTCACCTCCACCTCCCCCTGAGAGGCTTCACCACCTGCTGCTGTAAAATAAGGGACCCAGAGCTCCGTAACCCATGCTCTATGAAACCCTTGGACTATCCCTACCACTTTCCCTTGCTCTCCTTTCTCCCTATCACTCAGGCCAAGGTTCCATCTGCATCTGCAAACCTCTCACTGTTTGCTCATCCTGTGTGCCTGGTGCCCCATCAAATGTCAGGGGTGAGGATATGAGGGTGAGGAAGAGGAGACCAGGATCCCCTGGATATGGAGAGTTGGGTATAGGGGTCAGGGGGGACTGCAGACAACCAGGAGACAGGACGTTATGCTGCAGCTTTATAACACTGGTTAGGCTGAGTGTATTGCATTCAGTTCTGCTCAGCGCTTTACAGGAAGGGTTAAGAGACGTTGGAAAGGGTTTGTTCATTTAGTGTCATGCTGTATGACATGGCCATGGCCATGATTGTTCTTGGCAAATTTTTCTACAGAAGTAGTTTGCCTTTGCCTTCTGGGCAGTGTTTTTACCCAAGCCATTATCAATACTCTTCAGAGATTGCCAGTGGTCACATAACCAGGATTTGTGATCTGCACCAGCTGCTCATCCGGCCATCTACCATCTGCCCCCATGGCTTCACGTGACCCGGATCAGGGGCTAAGCAGGTGCTACACCTTGTCTAAGAGTGAGCTGCAGGCTAGCTGAGGGAAGGAGCACCTTACAGCTCCTTTGGAAGAGATGTGTCTCCATCCTGCCACCCCTCTGGATTAGAGGGCTTGAGCTGTAAGAAAAAAATTATGTTGTTTTCTCTGGAGCAGCGGAGGCTGAGGGGAGACCCGATGGGATTTTTTAAAAACATTATCAGAATCAGGTTTATTATGATTATCATGATTTATTGTTTTGTAATGCAGTGTGATACATAAAAATTACTGAGTTACTAAGATAAATAAATAGTGTAAAAAAGGAATAGTAGTATTCAAAGGTTCATGGACAATTCAGAAACCTGATGGCAGAGAGGCATAGTGGACACCCAGTATAATTTTTTCCATCAGGGTCAAAATGTCTAATTCCAGAGGGCAAGCATTTAAGGGGATAAGTTGAAAGGAGTTGCGTGAGATTTTTTTTACTCGGAGAATGGTGACACCAAGGCTGGTGGTGCAGGCAGATAAGACAGAGATGTTTAAGATGGATATGCAGAGAATGGAGGGGTATGGACATTGTGTGGGCAGAAGGGATTAGTTTAGTCAGATATTTAATGACTAGTCGAGTTATTTTGGGCCGAAGGGCATGTCCCTGTTCTGCATGTTTTATGCGTCCAACCTTGGGGAGGTTGTGGAGTCACGGGAACAAATGGGGCAACAAGACAGTGAGGGGAGGGAGGCCTTAATGGGCCATGGAAGGTCCAATCCCTCAGGCCTGAGAGCTCCAGCTGCCCAAACTGCCCCTAGAGAATCTGCCTGCATTGCTCCTCCAGGCTGCGGCAGTTGAAATGAAGAAGAAAAACAAATAAGTTGACATACATGTCAGAGTTGTACATGTGAAATGTGACTGGTATTTGCAAGGTAAAAGGTCAGAGCAGAGCTGGTTGGTTTCCTGGCTGACTGCACACCGAGAATTCGCCCGACATTTTCACAAAAAAGGACACCCCCCAAACTTCTGAGAAATCTGCTTGTTGTGCAGAAGAGCTTGCAGTAACTGAGCAGGCCGGGCCGTCTGTGAAAAGTACCCCGTGCCGTGTACCGCGACAGAGGCACTGAGGAGGGAGCATCTGCTGCAGGAGGAGGGAGTGCTGTGCTGTGAGAGAGACGGTGAGGAGGGAGCACCCACCGCACTGTGGGAGGGGCGGTGAGAAGGGAGCACCACGCTGCGGGGGGGCGATGAGGAAGCATCATGCTGTGGGAGGGGTGGTGATGAGGGAGCTCCATGCTGTGGAATGGGCAGTGAGGGAGCACCATGCTGAGAGAGGGGTGATGAGGAGGGAACATCGCTCCATCTGAGGGGCAGTGAGGAGGGAGTGCTGTGCCATGGGAGGGATGTTGAGGGAGCATGTGCTGTGGGAGGAGCGGTGAGAAGGGAGTTCCATGCTGTAGGAGTGTCGGTGAGGAGGGAGCTCCATGCTGTGGGAACATTGGTGAGGAGGGAGTGCTGTGCCGTAGGAGAGAGAGTGAGGAGGGAGCGTGCTGCTGTGGGAGAGGCAGTGAGGAGAGAGCGCCATGCTGCAGGAGGGGAGGTGAGGAAGGAACGCTGTGCTGTGGGAGGGGCGGTGAGGAGGGAGTTCCATGCTGTAGGAATGTCGATGAGGAGGGAGTGCTGTGCCGTAGGAGAGATAGTGAGGAGGGAGCGTGCTGCTGTGGGAGAGGCAGTGAGGAGAGAGCGCCGTGCTGCAGGAGGGGAGGTGAGGAGGGAATGCTGTGCTGTGGGAGGGGCGGTGAGGAGGGAGCACTGTGCTGTCGGAGGGGAGGTGAGGAGGGAGCACTGTGCTGTAGGAGGGGAGGTGAGGGAATGCTGTGCTGTGGGAGAGGCGGTGAGGAGGGAGCACTGTGCTGTAGGAGGGGAGGTGAGGAAGGAACGCTGTGCTGTGGGAGGGGCGGTGAGGAGGGAGCACTGTGCTGTAGGAGGGGAGGTGAGGGAATGCTGTGCTGTGGGAGAGGCGGTGAGGAGAGAGTGCCGTGCTGTAGGAGGGGAGGTGAGGAGGGAACGCTGTGCTGTGGGAGAGGCAGTGAGGAGAGAGTGCCGTGCTGTAGGAGGGGAGGTGAGGGAACGCTGTGCTGTGGGAGGGGCAGTGAGGAGAGAGTGCCGTGCTGCGGCAGGGGTGGTGAGGAGAGAGCACTGTGCTGCGGGAGGGAGAAAAGTCATAGAGAGAGGCAGCTCAGAAGATGGCCCTTCAGCCCAACTAGTCCATGGTGCCTCAACCATGCTTGTCCTCTTTGGCAGGGTTTGGCTCATATCCACCTAAACCTTCCCTATCCACGTGCACATTTAGATGTCTTTTCAGAGCTGTTATTGTACCTGACTCAACCCCTGTAATGGGAACCATCATGATTTTATACACCTCTGTAAGATCCCACTACAGTCGCTTACAATCCAAGGAATAACGTCTCTGTTTAACTCAATCCCTCAAGTCCTGACAACTTTGTTGTATCTCTCCTCTGCACTCTTTCCGATTTAATTACATCTTTTCTATATCAGGGCGACCAAAACTGAACACAATACTCCACGTGTGACCTCACCAGCGTCCTGGACAACTATACCAAGACCTTCCATCTTTTAACATACTCAGTGCCCTGAGTGTCTATCTGTGACTCCATTTTCAGGGAATATGTACTTGTACTCCAAGGTCTCTATTCTACAACACCACACCCTGGAGTGTTACCATTCACTTTGAAAGTTCCAGGTCCTTTAAGGTTGTTACAGCTTAGGGGCAGGGCTGCGGGTTCTAGGGATAAGCCCCATTACCTATGAAATGCTCCCAATGACATGTGTCTCAAATAGCCTCTGACAACCAAGTTCAGCTCCTAGCCTTCACGCTTGGCCTAGCTGCTAAGGCTGTGTGACCATTTCTACTGACAAGAGAAGGGACAAGGGTGGGGTACTGGCACCTTAAAGCCAGTTGCTTCAGATAGATGGGGCCCGTCACCATGGTTGGCAGCTCATCTTGGAGAAGGAAAACTCTGATCTCAAACTTCTGCTGCCTTTCGGCTATATCCACTCATGGGGAAGGCTTCAGGAATAAACTAAGAGGTAAATACTTGGAAGTGCGGAGGAGCAGGGGGATCTGGGGGTATGTCCACAGATCCCTGAAAGTTACCTCACAGGTAGATGAAGGTAGTTAAGCAAGCTTATGGGGTGTTAGCTTTCATAAGTCGAGGGATAGAGTTTAAGAGTTGTTGAGTAATGACGCAGCTCTAAAAAACTCTGGTTAGGCTACACTTGGAGTACTGTGTCCAGTTCTGGTTGCCTCACTATAGGAAGGATGTGGAAGCATTGGAAAGCGTACAGAGGAGATTTACCAGTATGCTGCCTGGTTTAGAGAGTATGCATTATGATCAGAGATTAAGGGAGCTAGGGCTTTACTCTTTGGAGAGAAGGAGGATGAGAGGAGTCATGACAGAGGTATACAAGATATTAAGAGGAATAGATAGAGTGGACAGCCAGCGCCTCTTCCCCAGGGCACCACTGTGCAATACAAGAGGACGTGGCTTTAAGGCAAGGGATGGGAAGTTTAAGGGAGATATTAGAGGAAGGTTTTTTACTCAGAGAGTGGTTGGTGTGTGGAATGCGCTGCCTGAGTCAGTGGTGGAGGCAGATACACTCGTGAAATTTAAGAGACTACTAAACAGGAATATGGAGGAATTTAAGGTGGGGGGTTATATAGGAGGCAGGGTTTAAGGGTCGGCACAACATTGTGGGCCGAAGGGCCTGTACTGTGCTGTACTGTTCTATGTTCTATAAATTTTGGAGCTGAACCCCCTAAAGCATTCAACGGAGTTGGTTTCAATGCTGACTAGCAACTCCTGTGACATTGCTGGTGGTCTTTGCCGTTCCTTTGGATTCATCAGCTGTGTTGGGGGGGGGCCTGCCTTATGGGCAACAGCTTGCTCTCCATATCGTACTGCCTTGGCTTGCGTACTGGCTGGCATAAGACGCAACATCCATGGTTGACCCGACCAGCAGAGGGCCTCCTCTTGAAAGTCCTATCTGTATTTGACATTCCAATATATTTATTCAAATTGAATTCCATTTGTCATTCCTCGGCTCACTTACTCAGCTAATCAGGATCCCCCTGTCTTTATTGTCTACTGAACTACCTACTTCAGTATCTTCTACAAGCTTACTAACCATGCCTTGTACATTCTATTCCAACTGATTGACAACAAACAACATTGGGCCCACCACTGATCCCTGAAGCACACCGCCAGTCATGGGGTTTCTCCAGTTTGAGAAACAATGTTCCACCATCATCCTCTGCTCCCTACCATCAAGACAATTGTGATTCCAAATGTCTAGCTCTACTTGGTTTCCAGAGCAACCTATCGCGTAGAACCTGCCTCAAAGGCCTCACTGAGATCCATATAGATTTGCCCTTTTTGTTTGCATCATCATCAAGTTCATAAGATGTAATCTCTCCTGCACTAAGCTTTGCTGACTAATTAAACTGTGTTTTTCCTTCATGGCTGATTTATTATCCTATATACCCTATTCTTCTGCTCTTCTCCCCGTAACCTCCGATGCTCTTACTAATCAAGAACACATCAACATCCACTTTAAATATACCCAGTGACTTGGCCTCCACAGCCGCCTGTGGCAATGAATTCCACAGATTCACCATCCTCTGCTGAAATAAATCCCTCCTCATCTGTATTCTAAAGGGAAGTCACTCTTTTCTAAGGCTGAACCCTCTGGTCCTAGACTCCCCCACTGTAGGAAACATCCTCACCACATAAACTCTATTCTAGCAGCATCCTGGTTGACTTCAATAAGACCTCCCCCTCCCCCATTATTGATTTTATATTCTAGGCTTCTGGAAATGAATACTAACATTGCCCTTACCTTCCTTACCCACTGTCAGGGACTCTTCATCTCATGTTCTCTATATTTATTGCTTTTTTTTTGTCTTTTGTATTTGCACAGGTTGCTTGTCCATCCTTTTGGGTGCGGCCTTTCATTGATTCTATTGTGTTTCTTAGATTTACTGAGAATGCCCACAAGAAAACTAAGCTTGGTGATGTATGTGATGACATATGTATTTGGGTAATAAATTTACTTTGAACTTCGAACTTATTACTGACTCAACCTGCAAGTTAACCTTTCGAGAATCCTGTATAAGGACCCCCAGGCCCCTCTGCACCCCTCAGTTTTGAGTTTTCTTCCAAAGTGCATGAACATATGCTTTCCTACATTTCACTCCATCTACCACTTCTTTGTCCATTCTCCCAATCTGTCTTAAGTCCTTCTGCAGATCCTCTGCTTCCTCAAGAACATGTCCGTTGCAGATATGGGCTGAGAAATGGCACTCTTACTTGAGCAAGTGTGATCTGTTGTGCTTTGGGAGTTCAAATGCAAAGGGAAAGTTAACAACAGGACCCTTGATGTTCAGAGAGATTTGGGGATTCAAGTCTATGCTCATGCAAGTAGATAAGGTGGTAAAGAAGGTGATAAAGGTAAAGGTTAGCTTTGTTTGGTACATGTACATTGAAAGATGGAAACATGCAGTATTTGCAGTAAAACAAATCAGCAAGGATTGTGCTGGGGGCAGCTTGCAAGTGTTCCGGTGCCAATGTAGTATACCTACAACTTACTAACAGTAACCTGTACGTCTACAGACTCCGGGAGGAAACTGGAGCACCTGGGAGAACACACAGATAGCGGTGGGAATTGAACCCCGATCAGTGATCACTGGTGGAGTAAAGCAATTGCGTTAACCACCATACTACTATACCACGAGATAATGTGGACGGCATGTTTGCCTTCATTGGCTGGGGCACAGAGTATGAAAGTCAGGAAGTCATGTTGCAACCACACTTAGAGCGTTGAGTGCAGTTCTGGTCGCCCCATTACAGGAAGAGTGTGGGGGCTTTGGAGTGGGTGCAGAAGAGGCTCACCAGGATGCTGCTATGAACTATAAAGAGAGATTGGACAACTTTCGGTGCTTTCTCTGGAGCAGCAGAGGCTGGGGGGGGGGGTTATAAATTGTGAGAAACATGGACAGAGTATCTTTTTCCCTGGGTGAAAATGTCAAGTATCAGAGTGGGGTGGGGGGAAAGTTGAAAAGGGATGTGTGGGAGATTATGGTGTTTAAAAAGCTGTTAGGCACATGAGCGTGTAGGGAATGGAGGCATATGGATCAGTGCAGACAGACAAGACTGTGGGCTGAAGAGACTGTTCTGTGTTCTGTACATCCGAGGGCACTGGAAATACCCAGCTGGTCTACTGAGGGAGAAATGTCAAGTTATAATTAAAAACCTTATGGCAGGGCTGTAACTTAATGATCTCTGCCTTAGATATATCCAGTGACTTGTCCTCCACGGCTGTCTGTGACAATGAATTCCACAGGTTCATCACGCTCTGGCTAAAGAAATTTCTCCCCATCTCGGTTCTAAAGTTGTTCTGAGACTGTAGCTTTAGATCGTAGACTCTCCTTCTGATGGAAATATCCTCTCCAGATCCACTCTTTCCCAGCCTTTCAGCTTCTGTAAGGTTTAAATGAGATCCCCCTCCCCAATCCTTCTGAGCTTCTTCAAATACAAGCCAAGAGACAACAAACTCCCCTCCTAATTAAACATTTCATTCTATTCTATTCTTATGAATTTATTGAGTATGCCAGAACCTTAGGCTTGTACAGTACTGTGCAAATGTCTAAGGCAGATATACTATATATAGCACAGTGTAAAGCTAAAGACTTTTGCAGAGTACTATAGTAATTTTATGTATTGCACTATATTGCTGCCACAAAAAAAGACAAATTTCATGACATACGTGAGTGATGATAAAACTGATTCTGATATTGATCTCTATTGTGGACTGAGAGTGGATGGGACAGGGAGAGGAGAGAGGTCAGAAGCATCAGAGAGACATTCTGTAATGATCAATAAATCAATTGTTTGGAATCAGATTGCCTTGCCTGGTATGTCAGGGCTGGGTGTGTCTGCACCTGTCACCCCCTGCCCTGGCACACCTTCTCTGCCACCTGGCCCACCCTCGCCGTTGGGCTAGCACGTCCTTCCTCAGGTAGGTGGCCCAACAGCCCACGCTGATGATAGACAAGACCCCGCTGCCAAGTAGCAGTGAATCCATGCATCACAGAATCATAGAAAAATACAGTACAGAACAGGCCCTTCAGCCCATCTAGTCCATGCCAAACCAATTAAACTGCCCACTTCCACCGACTTGCATCCCAGGCCGGAGCCCTCCATGCCCCTCCATCAATGTACCTATCCAAACTTTTCTTAAACATTGAAATTGAGCTCATGTGCACCATTTGCGCTGGTGGCTTGTTCCACACCCTGATGACCCTCTGAGTGAAGAGTTTCCTCTCAGGTTCCCCTTAAACCTTTCAACTTTCACCCTTAACTCATGTCCTCTAGTTGTAGTTCCACCCATCCTCAGTGGCAAAAGCCTGTTTGCACTTGCGCTATCTATCCCCCTCATAATTTTGTACACCTCTATTAAATCTCCCCTATTCAAGTCCTATCCTATTCAATTCTTCCTTATTAACAGGTCCTCCAGTCCTGGCAACATCCTTGTAAATTTTCAACAACCTTATTTACATCTTTCTTGTTGGTAGGTGACAAAAACGGCACACATTACTCCAAATTAGGCCTCACCAACATCTTATACAACTTCTGTGCTCAATACCTTGATCTATGAAGGCTTTGCTTATGACCCTTTTTGTGCCACCACTTTCAATGAATTATGGACCTGTATCCCCTGATCCCTTTGTTCTGCAGCATTCCTCAGTGTCTTACCATTCACTGTGCTAGATCTACTGTGGTTGGTCCTACCGAAATGCAGCACCTCACACTTGTCTACATTAAATTCATCAGCTGGTCCAGATCTCACTGCAAGTTCTTCCTTGCTGTCTACTGCACCCTCAGTCTTGGTGTCACCTGGTCAGGACCCTCTTTGTGCTGGAAAGGGAAGAGGTGACGGCATCTGAAGTTGCTGTACCAAGGGGAGTGGGAAAGTCTGAGAGGTGTCAACACCAATCAATTGGACTCTGACAAATGACACTCATTTTCAAATTGCACTTTATTTACGTTGACACAGAGAACAGTTCATTTCCCATCACTGAACTGCTCTAAAACTTCTGCTCAGAGTTGTCAGTCTTGTACAGAAACTAAACAACTATGGGTGGCAGGGCAGAGATACATCTATACCAAAGATTAGATTCAACTTTATTGTCATTGTGCCGAGTACAGATACAAAGCCAATGAAATGCATTTAGCATCTGACCAGAAATGCAAAGAATAGTGTTACTTACAAAATAACTGTGAATTTAAAAAGTGCTACAGCGCACAAATATAAAAGTACTGAGACAGTACAATATGGGTGCAATATTGCTTAGCGCTGTGATGAGAGTTTCAGCAGGGTCACAGCCTCAGGGAAGAAGCTCTTCCTGTGATTGCTGGTGCGGGAGTGGAGGCTCCTGCAGCACCTACCGGATGGGAGGAGAGTAAAAAGTCCATGGTTAGGGTGAGATGCATCCTTGATAATGCTTTTCGCCCTGCCCAGGCAGTGTTTATGGTAGGTGTTCTCAATGGTGGGCAATTGGGTGCCAATAATCCGCTGGGCAGTTTTCACCACACGCTGGAGTGCTTTGCGGTCCGATACAGGACAATTGCCGTACCACACTGAGATGCAGTTGGTGAGTATGCTCTCAATGGTACAGCGGTAAGAGTCCGTCAGTACCCTGGGACAGAGGTGAGCTTTCTTCATGCTCTGCAGGAAATAAAGGTGCTGTTGTGCCTTTTTGATCAGGATGGAGGAGTTCAGGGACCAGGTGAGATCCTTGGAAATGTGGACACCAAGGAATTTGAAGTTTGATACATGCTCCACTACAGTTCCGTTGATGTAGATGGGGATGTGAGTGTGACTCCTGGCATGCCTGAAGTCCACAATGATCTCCTTGGTCTTCTGGGTGTTAAAGGCCAGGTTGTTGTCAACACACCATGCAGCCAGGTGCTGAACCTCGTCCCTGTAGGCCGTCTTGTCATCCCCTCTGATCAGACCAACCACCGTGGTGTCGTCTGCAAACTTGATTATTGAGTTAGAACCATGTAGAGGAACGCAGTCATAGGTGAAAAGGGAGTACAGAAGAGGGCTCAGCACACAGCCTTGAGGCACGCCAGTGTTCAGGGTGAGAGTGGAGGAGGAGAGGTTGTCTAACTTAACTGATTGGGGTCTGTTAGTCAGAAACTCCTCGGTCCAATTGCAGAGGGCTACGCTGATACCAAGCTGGCGAAGTTTGGTGATCAGCTTGGAGGGGATCACAGTATTGAATGCCGAACTATAGTCAATGAACAGCATTCTGGCGTAAGAGTTGGGGCTGTCCAGGTGGGTCAGGGCAGAGTGAAGTGCTATGGAGATGGCATCCTCTGTTGACCTGTTGGTGGGATAGGCAAATTGATGGGGGTCCAGGGTAGAGGGCAGACAGGATTTCAGATGTGATAGAACCAGTCTCTCAAAGCACTTTGCAATGATGGGGGGAGTCCAACTGGACAGAAGTCATTCAGGCCCGTGGCAGTGGAATGCTTCAGCAATGGCACGATGGTAGCGATCTTGAAGCTTGTGGGGATGTAAGGCACTCCTTCCCTTCACCAATGTTGTGCTGACATCTTAATCTCTAAGATTAATCTAACTTCTGCATAGCCCTCCATTTTTCTATCATCCATGCAACTATCTAATATTCCCTAAAATTCCCCTAATGTATCTGGCTCCACCTGGGCAAATTACCTCTGATAGCCCTCCCCTATGCTTTACTCCAATCACCTTATAATTATGGACCCCGGGAAATAGTCTCTGGCTCTCCACTTGATCTGTGCCTCTTATCATTGTATACATCTCTTATCAAATTGCTTCTCATCCTCCTTCACTTCAAAGCCCTAGCTTTTTCAACCTATCTTCATAAGACATACTTTGTAATCCAGGCAGTATCCTGGTTAATCTCTTCTGCACCCTCTCTAAAGCTTCCACATCTTCCTATAATGAGGTGATCAGAAATGAATACAATATTCTAAGTGTGGTATAACCAGCGTTTTATAGAGCTGCAACATTACTTCGCAGCTGTTGAGCTCAAATCTCCGACTAATGAAGCCCAACACCCCACACTTCTTAACCACCCAATCAACTTGCACGGCAACTTTGAATGATCTATGGACATAGACCACAAGATCCCCCTGTTCCTCCACACTGTTAAAAATCTTACCATTAACCCTGTAATCTGCCTTCAAATTTAACCTTCCAAAGTGAATAATTTTACGCTTTTCTGAATTGAACTCTTATCTGCTTGCTTCCTGTCAATGTCTCATTGTAACCTACGACAACCTTCTACATTTTCCGCAACTCTACTAATCTTCATGTCATCTTCAAACTTACTAACCCACCCTTCCACTTCCTCATCCAAGTCATTTATATGAAATCACAAAGATCAGGGATCCCAGAACACCACTGGTCCCCAACCTCCAGGCAGAATACACTCCATCGTGAGGGGAGATCCCATTGAAACCTATTGAATATTGAATTGCCTAGATACAGTGGACATGAAGGGGATGTTTCCAACTGGGGGAGTCTAGGACCAGACGGCACAGCCTCAGAATAGTAGGTCGTCCCTTTCGAACAGAGATGAGGTGGAATTTCTTTAGCCAGAGGGTGGTGAATCTGTGGAATTTATTGCCACAGGCGGTCATGGAGGCCAAGTGGAAGTTGATAGGTTCTTGATTAGTCAGGATGTCAAAGGATACCGGAAGAAGGTAGGAGAAGGGGGTTGAAAGGAATAATAACTCAGCCATTTATTACGGAATGGCAGAGCAGACTTGATGGGTGGAGTAGCCTATTATGCTCCTCTATTTATGGTCTACACTATCCTCTGCCTTTTGGGGCAAGCAAATTCTGTATCAATACAGCCAAGTTTCACTGGATTTTTTGTATAAACCTACTAAGGGGAACCTTATCAAATGCCTTACTACTATAACTTCATCAATGTGCTTTGTTACATCCTCAAGTAATCATTCTCATGAGGCATGACCTGCCCTTCACATAGCCATACTGACTATCCTTCTCATTCTTGTAAATCTTGATTCTTAAGAATATTCTTCAATAATTTGCCCAGTGACTTAAGAGTCACTAGTCTATATTTCCCAGAGTTATCCCTACTCCCTTCCTTGAGCAAAGGAATAACATTTGCCATCCTCCAATCATCTGTTACTACTCCTGTGATCAGTGACGATGCAAAGATCATCACCAAAGATGCAGCAATCTCTTCCCTCACTTCCCGTAGTAACTTGACATATATTCTGTCCAACCCTGGGGACTTAGAAGGATTGACAAACAACCAATGTTCAAAAGGTGATTAGTATGGGAGGAGGATGCCTGTGGTATGTTTTTTACACAGGGAGTGGTGGGTGTGTGGAAAGTGCTGTCAGCGATGGTGGTAGAGGCAGATACATTAGGGACATTTATGAGGCACATGGATGATAGAAAAGCTGGTGAGCAATGTGGGAGGGAAGGGTTACATTGACCTTAGACTAGGTTAAAAGATCGGGACGGGGGTCAAAGTCAGAATTTCTTGTGTTTATGAGTTGTAGACTTGTTGAGAATGAGTGCAGAGGTTGTGGAGTCAGTTCAGAGTTGAGCTTAGTGAGGTTACCCACATTGGTTTAAGAGTAATAACTGTTTGTGAACCTGGTGCTGTGGGACCTAAGTCAATGTGTGTTTCTCAACCCTTCATTAGCGTCTTTATCTCATGTCTTTTGTTTCATCCTGTACAAGGTGGCAGATTATTCTGGCTGTATGCTATCTTAACCCTTGCTGTGCCACACCTTCCACGACAGGAAGTGGTTGGAAGACAGTAGTTGGTGAGACTGCAGACGTGGGAGAATTCAGCCACCACAGTGTGGAGCATCGCAGGATATGTCGGAGATACTCGGTGGGTAACATGCCTCCTACCCTTCCATCTGCACACCCACTCCTCCCATGGGGGGGGTAGAAACCACATCCCCTCTTCCCTCCCTCCCTTATTTCCCTGGCCCACCTTCCCCTTCTACCAGACTCTGCCACCTGCAGACCTTGTCACCCCACCCCTTCACCATCCAGCCTCTGTTCTCACTCCCTCACCCTCCTTCATCCACCTGCCCGCTCTCCTCGTCTGGATCCATCCATCACCTCCCAGCCTCTGTTCTCACTCTTCCCTCCTCCATCTGCCAATCCCTCCTTGTTACCTGGATCCACCCATCACCTCCCAACCTCTATTTCCATTCCTCCCTCTTCCATCCACCTGCCCGCCCTCCTTGTCTGGATCCACCCATTGCCTCCCAGCCTCTGTTCTCACTCTTCCCTCCTCCATCTGCCAATCCCTCCTTGTTACCTGGATCCACCCGTCACCTCCCAGCCTCTGTTCCCACTCCCCCTCCCCTGGATGCACCCATCACCTCCCAGCTACTGTAGCTTTATATTGGCTTTCTCCATTCTGTCTTTCAATCTAGTGAAGGGTCTCAGCCTGAGATGTTGACTGTCCAGCCCCCTCCACAGATACTGTCTGACCTGCCGAATTCACCAGCATTCTGCCCAGAGTATTGACGAAACGGACAGAAATGAGGTTAACTCCTCTGGCAGAGGAGGCCTTGTCATCCTGCAGCATTAACTCCATTCCTTCCCTCACAGATGCTGCCTGCCCTGCCGTCTGACACCAGGACCACCTGCACTCATTTTGGAGGTGGAACGGCAGACCTGGAAGCTGAGGAGGGAACAGTTGCTCCGGATTGCAACAAGGAAAGGGAAGATGCGGCTGGGATATGCCAGAAGGTACGCCATGAATCAAATCAGAATCAGTGTTATTATCACTGACGTGTCATGAAATTACTGTGTTACAATGTGAAATGTAAGTACATAAATAGTGCAAAAAGAGCAAAATAGAGGCTATTGTCAGGTCACCTCACATTCCGTCTGGTAGCCTACAACCTGACATCATAAACGTCAACTTCTCCAACTTCCATAAACTTGCCCTCCTTCTTTCTCTACCTTTCCATTCCCCATTCCAGTTCCCTCTCAACCCTTCTCATCACCTCATCTGCCCATCACTCCCTCCCCTTCTCCCTTGGTTCAGTCTCTTCTCCTATCAGATTTCTTCTTCTTCAGTGCTTTATCTCTTCCACCTATCACCTCCCAGCTTTTCACTTCGTCCCCCACCTCCCCCAACAACCTGGTCTTACCTATCACCCGCCAGTTGTATTCTTTTCCTCCCCCTCCCCCACTTTCCTTTCCAGTCCTGATCGGCCCCAAAACGTCGGCTGTTTACTCCCCTCCCACGATGCTGCCTGACCTGCTGAATGCCTTCAGAACCTTGCGTTACAAAATAGTGAGGCAGATTGATGGGCCGTTCAGAAATGTGATGGCAGGGGGAAGGTTCTTAAAACGTTTAATGTGTGCCTTCGGTCTCCCGCACTGCCTCCACGATGGTTGTAACGAGAAGAGGGCAAGACCCTCATGGTGAGGGTCTTTAATGCTTGGAAGGGATAAGTATCAGGAAAACACTATCCGTGCTCGGGGTCGGCGAGAGAGGAGGTGATTCACTGCCCCTTTCCTGATGAAGGCAATCGGCCCAAAGCACCGACTGTCCCCTCCGTGGATGCTGCCTGACCTGCAGAGTTCCTCCAACAGGGGTGGCCAATCTTTTACATTCCATACGTCAGTTTTTTCACTCATGAGTTCAGGTGCGCCATACAACTCTTGTACCCCCATTCAATTCTTGTAAAAATATGTTAACATAGAACTGGTGCGTGAAGAATTTAACGCATGGAATGTAACAGGTTGGCCACCCTTGCTCCAGCAGTTTGTGTGTCTTGCTCAACATTTCCAGCATCTGCACAATCTCTTGGGGTTAGACTGTTGCAGGCTGTGTTCCCGCAGATAAATTTGTGCAGTACTGTATCTACATTCAGTAATTTCGTTCCTGGATCTGCTCTGATTAGTCATTTACACCCAAACCTCACATTTCCACAGGCTCCCCGTATTTTGCAGTCCGCGAATGGTCATTATTATTGGCATTGTTGCTACGATGATACTGTACTGTGCTCCCATAGGCTAAAAGTCACAGGCGTTGGATCCTATTGGTTAATTCTGGACCCAGACTGCGCTTTTATTGGTAGATTATGGTAGACAAATGATGCCAGTGGATTGATGTGTTCAACCTCTGGATCGAGGGCTTGCTGGTGAATGCGGTGATCTCATTGGTGTCTGTTTCCTATTGATGAAAACTGCCTAGACGGCGCTGACTCCTGCCGAAGGGTTTCGGCCCGACAATAGTCTTTTCCATAGACGCTGCCTGGCCTGCTGAGTTCCTCCAGCACTTAGTGAGTGTTGCTCCGATGGCGCTGATCCTATTCGTTCTGTTCCGACTCTGGGCTGAATGCCTATTGGTGAACGCTGCTCAGCTGGCCCTGTATTTTGCACCTAAACTGCGTTCCTACTGGACAGCGCTGCTCAGCTGGCGGGGATTTCATTGGTGCCTCCGGTCCCGCATCCGGGCTTTGCAAATGCTCGGAGCCTATTGGCCTGTTGCCCTTCTGGAACCGCCTACTTCGCCCAGTGCCACCACTCATTGGCTCAGCCGCGCTGTGATTGACAGGGAGCAAGGGGGCGGCTCCCGGACAGTGTGATTGATAGAAAGCGCTGCGCCGTCCGTGATATTTGCCCGGTACCCCCGGGAGCGGACGGGGAGACGGCGCTGGGGTTGGGCAAATGAGTGGTTCGGGGCTGCTACGGGTGCCGGTGCCCGAGGGGGCAGGGCTGGAGGAAGGGGGAGAGGACGAAGAGGGGGAAGAGGAAGAGGAAGAGGATGAATTTAAAGTGCACCTGATTCTCAGGTCCTCACCAACTCCGAGGAGGAGAGACAGGAGCTGTGATGAGGCAGAGGAGCCCTCCCTGGGCCGTAAGGTCCGCTTTGCAGACACCTGTGGGCTGGACCTGGTGCACCTGCAGTACTATAGCCAATTCGAACCTCTGGAGCCCCTGGGGCCAGAGGGTGAGGAAGGAGTGGAGCACCGGTTCAGCATCCACCCAGACTTCGCCCTGCCCTCCTCACACTGCCAACTGCTGGAGCGGGTGGAGGAGTATGGTGTGGAGTTGGAGTCCATCCAGCCGTTAGTCGACCCGCTGTCAGTGCGTGGGCTGATCCGGGTGCTGAACCTGGCCTTCCAGAAGACGGTGCAGGTGAGGGCCACCCTGGACGACTGGGCTACCTTCTATGACCACCCGGCTGAGTATGTGGAGACGGCGGCAGATGGCCACACCGACCTCTTCGCCTTCGTCCTGTCCATCCCCTGGTCCTGTGCCCACCCTGAGGCCAGGCTGGACTTCGTGGTGCGCTACCAGACCCCTGGCAATGTCTACTGGGCCAATAATGGGGGTGCCAACTACTCATTGGTGTGCAAGGTCACGGGGGTTGAGGATGAGGGGCCTGCTTGTACCACCAGCCAGGAGGGCAGGGGCCTACGCAGCTGCCTGAAGACTGCTTCGCTCAGGTAGGAGGAAAAGGGGTGTCTGGGGTGGGAGTGGGTTTGGCATAGGTTCCACATCCACCCAGACCGCCCTGCCCTCCTCACCCTGACAGCCTAAAGAGAGTGAGAGGCACAGCCCAGAAACGTGTCCTACAGACGTATGTTATCATGGGAAGGGAGGAGACAGGACCTACCCATCCCATGAAATTTATCCCTCCCCTGCCCGTTGGAATGGTGACCATCGTCAAACTCTGATGGTGAGAGAATGGGCTGAGCAGATGGGCCAATTGGTCTGCTCCCCAGCTGTCAGAACGAACAGTTTGCTCAGGGTCCCTGCCCATCATGTTTCACCCCCCACCCCAACACCCCACCATCCATTTGTCTCGCTTGTTACCCACAGCCTGGAGGTACCTGCCAAAGCTCACCATTAATGGCCCCTTGAAAAGGTGGGGGGGGGAGTCTTTGTGGGACAGTGATGGAAATCCTGGTCGGGCGCCCCACCCAGTCGCATGACCCGGAGAGAGGGGTGGAAAAGATTCATTCGAGGGCTCGAGTTACACTGCTGGAAAGGCTGGACAGGCTGGGACTGTTTTCTCTAGAGCGGGGAAGGCTGAGGGGGTGACCTTAAGGAGGTTTATAATATCACAAATGATGTGGGTAAGGTCACAGCCTTCCCCAGGGGAGGGGGAGTCTGGGTCTAGAAGGCACAGGTTTAAAGTGAGAGGGGATCAGAGTGGTGGGGGGGGTAACAAGTCAGAGGGAGGGGTTGAGGCGGGCACAGTTACAGCAAATGTCATGTCTGTAATGCACCGTGCTGCTTATGGCATTTCAACATTGGGTATGTCTGCCTTCGACAGTAACCTTCTACATAAAGACAAACAGGAGCCGGACATATGGCTTGTTGAGCCTGCTCTGCCGGTCAGTAAAACCATGACTGATCTGACCGTGGACTCAGCTCCACCTACCCACCTTTTCCTCATAACCCTTGAACTCCGCTGCTGAGCAAAAATCCATTGAACTGTCTTAATTCTATTGAATGAGGTGGCCTCTACTGCTTCCCTAGGCACAGAATTCCACATATTTCACGGCGTCTGGGAAAAGCAGTTTCTCCTCATCTCTGTCCTAAAACCTATCCCCCTGAATCTTGAGGCTGTGCACCTAGAGGTAGTGTAACAGTGTAACGCTTTACAGTGGCAGCGATCACCGATTGGCACTCGATACCCACCTCTCTGCAAGGAGTTTGTCCATTCTCTCCCATGGCACGTGGGTTTCCTCTGGGTGCTCCGCTTTCCTCCTGCAGTCCAGAGACGTACCGTTTGTAGGTTAATCGGTCATTGTAAATTGTCGCACGATTAGGCTAAGGTTAAACTGGGGGGGGTTGCCGGGCAGTGCGGCTCACAGGGCCGGAAGGGCCTGCCCCACACTGTATCTCAATAAAGACATAAAATAATCTCCTCATCTGTCCGAAACCTATCTTCCTGAATCTCGAGGCTGTGCGCCTAGAGGTAGCGTAAGGGTTAGTGCACCAGTTCCCTCCCACATTCCAAGGATGTACCTGTTTGAGTTAGCAAGTCCTGAGCATGCTGTATTGATGCAGGAAACATGACGACACTTGAGGGCTGCCCCCAGCGCTTCCTCAAAGAGTGTTTGTTGTTGATATACTTCATTGTACCAATGAAGAAAATAAACACTTCCCTCTAACTCACTGAAATGCTCCCACACACATAACCTTTGTTGCTGTGCACTGGACTTTTCTTTTATATAACGTTTTATGAAAGTGCCTCACAGTTTTCAGGCCGTGTAAACAGTTTCCTGCTCAGAGCAATGGTTGGTCTTCGCAGCTGTTTTAAAAAAAAATTAGAGGAAACATTGCACATAAGGCTATTCTTTTGTGGTTCTAGTCTCACCAGCGGGAAAGATTTTCCTGCCTCTATCTTATCTATCATCTTCATCATTTTATGTTTGTATAAGATCCTCTCTCATCCGTGGATAGGAAATGTTTAGTGGGATACAGGTGAGTTGGATCAGCTTGGGTAGACAGCTGCGTCGGAACAGGCAAGTTGGGCTGAAGGGCCTGCACCACTAGGGAGGCCAAGAGTAGCAGGCACAGAAGCAAGCCACATCATCCTGACATTGAACTGTATCACCACTCCCTTGCCTTTCCAAGGTCAGTGTCCTCAGCTAACACTGTCTCATCTTTCGGCTGTCTCCAGTCTTGGCCACCCCGGAGGTATCCTGGCCACGCTCCCTCACTCTGACCTCCATCGCCACAGTGCATTCAGTACTTGTTTTGGTCCTTGTCCAGTCTGACATCCTCTCTCCTCCTGGGTGGGCCAGCACTCAGAAAGAGGACTTTCTGTCTCTTAGGTCTTTACTAGCTCTACATAAAAGCAGCCCAGTGCCTCTTGTCTCTTCCGCACAGCCTTGCAAGTTTTCTCCTGTCAGATTCCTTTCCAGCCTCGTGAACCTTACCATCAAAAGTCTGTCTTAGTCCCCCCCCTCTGCACTGGCTACCCTTAACTCCAATCTCTCATTCCTGTTCCCAGCCGCTCATGGTGGAATAGCTTACTCCCTGTGTTTTGCTTGGTCCACTTGCTCTGTGTCCACCTCATCAATCCTCTTACATTCACTTCGGGTCACCCTGCGAAAGAGTGTAGAGGAGATTTACGGGACTTGAGAGCTGAGTTGTGGAGAGAGATTGAGCAGGTTGAGACTTTTCTTATTGAATGAATTGTATAAAATCATGAGGGGCATACTTATGGTGAATGCACATATTCTTCAAAAATTAGAGGGTATGGGGGAGAGGATTAACAGGGACCTTTTCACCCAGAGGACGGTGGCCAGAGGAAATTAAACCAAAAGATATAGGGTCATTCGTCCATTGGAGTCTGCTCTGCCATTTCATCATGGCTGATTATTATCCTTCTAAGCCCCATTCTCCTGCCTTCTGCCTATAACCTTTAATGCCCTGACTAATCAAGAACCTATCGAACTTCACTTTAAATATACCCAATAACTTGACCTCAACAGCTATCTGTGGCAATGAATTCCATAGATTCACCATCCTCTGGCCAAAGGAATTCCTCCTCATCTCTGTTTTAAAAATATGTCCCTCTATTCTGAGGCTGTGCCCTCTGGTCTTAGACTCTCCCACTATAGGAAACATCCTCTCCATATCCACTCTATCTAGGCCTTTCAATATAACGGTAGGTTTTGATGAGATTCCCTCCCCCCCAAACTTGGACAGGAAAGGTTAAGATTCTAGAGGAGGGTTTCTCATCTGGGGTTTCACGGAACCCTGGTTGTCTGTTAGAGGTCACTGGGGGATACGCGAGAGATCGTGATTTTTTAAAAAAAACATTGTTTTTGAACTTCACGCAACGCACAATGCTAATGCTCACAGTGGTGGGCAGTGACCAAGCAGCCCTGTTAGCAATTTTAGCCCAGTATGGCAGTGTGCAGTTGGACCGTGTTTATTTGGTTGGGTCCATTCTCAGTTTTTGACACAAGATAGGGGAGGCCGTTGATAATTGGTGAGCGCTGTATTGCACAGAGGGGAGGACAGTGGGCTTTTGAGCATGAAGTGCATTTTCCGAGCATTGAAGGACTTGTCCAACTTGGGCTGTGATGTCAGCCTCTCCCTCCCGCAATTTCCCCTTATGTGCCACCGACTGACTTATGGGAGCAAACAAACTACCAGTGTAGTAGAAAATTGGAGGGACATTTTCATTCTGAAAACAGTCCAGTGTGGTTCTTTTTGAAGAGGAGGTGTGAGATGGAAGAAGAGGATTCTAGGCCTAGGCCTACAGACAATTCAGATAAGGTTAATGATGAAGAATTACAATATTCTGAGTCATTTCACTGCACTAGTGCAACAACGGACACAAAAAAATGTCCACCTTTACAATGAAAGCCCTTCTCAATGGGTTTTACATGGATTGGTAATCCAAGCTGTCCTGTTCTTTTGTGCCTAGTTTGTGGCAAACAACTTACAAATGTAGCAATGGCTCTGGCAAAATTGAAAAGACTCTTAACTACAAATCACAGCCATTTGATACATAAAAGTGTTGATTATTTTAAACGACTATTGAAATCGCAAAACAAGCAGATTAAAGCTTTTGAAAATAAAGTCACAGTCAGTAAAAGGGTTCAGGAAGCAAGTTATTTAGTAGCTTTAAGACCAGTTCACTTGAGAATGTTTTAAAAAAACACTGTGAAAGCCTGGAAAAAGAGCATACCAGTCTCCTGCTACATACAGAAAACTGGTGGCTTAGCAGGGGGAGAGTTCTCAACAGGGGTTTGAGCGGAAAACTGAATTGCAGGATTATTTTCAAGAAAATAGTAAGCCAGATTTTGGTGAGTGATTTGAAGACGAAGAATGGCTGCAGAAACTACCCTACTTAACAGACATTTTTCATCATTTGAATAAGTCTCTGCAGGGCCCTGGAGAAAATGTTTCGACTTCAAGGGACAAGATTCTTGGATATAAAAGGAAACTGAATCTTTGGAAAAATCCTGTTGCTAAAGGAAATCTTAAAATGTTTCCACTGCTGCTTGGGCTTGAGAGTGAGGAAGGATATCAGAAAGTCTCGAGTCTTATTGAAAACCACCTGGAAGAACTGCAGAACAAAATTAAACAGTAATTTTCCTCTCTTTCAACACAAGTGTATGTCTGGGTGAGGGATCCTTTCTCTGAATCTTCTGCTCAGCCTGAGAACTTGATTTTGAGGGGAGAGGAAGAACTTAGTGAGCTGCACTCTGATCATGCAGTCAAGATGAGATTTACTGACCCGCCCCTGGACAAGTTCTAGATTTCTGTGAAAGAAGAGTATTCTGCCATTCCAAGGAAAGCAATAAATATTTTGCTGTAGTTTTCAACTTCTTACACATGTGAACAAGCTTTTCCTTGTTTAATGAACATCAAGAGCAAGGATAGAGTTTTCAGTTGAAGGTGAAATCCATGTGTGCTTATCTCAGGTTCGACTCAGAATTGAGAAATTTATCGCGTTTACCTTATGAGATTTTAAAATTGATGAAAAAGAATGAAAGATCTCTACTTGAGCATTGACAATTATTTTTGGATTATTATATCTACAACTTGTTGATCACACTAAGTGTACAGTGTAGCTATAATAATTTTTATTTAGGGGTTCCTTGAGACCTGAACATTATTTCCAGGGTTACTACAGGGCAAAAAGGTTGAGAAAGGCTGCTGTAGAGGGATATGGGCCAAACAGGAGATGGGAAGCTTGGTCAGTATAGATCAATTATGCAGATGGGCCTGTTTTGTGACTTCACCCAGAATCCACACTATTTTTCACTAAGCAGCCCCCACCAGTCCAAGTGACTGCTTGTTCCCAGGCCTGAGGGTAAACTCAGCACTCCGTGATTGCTAGATTTACCCTGAAGGCCTCCATGGGACAAGGGTGCAATACTTGCCATGCTCTCCGGTCCCCAGACACTACCCCCAGACCTTCTGATATTGCCACACAATGGGGCAGTACTTCTGGAATCCTTGCCCTTACTTCCTTGGGGAATATCCTTCCAGTGTGTCCAATCCCTCCTCGTGAACCCATCCACAGTGTTACCCAGTGAAGATACATGTACAGTCCTTAGCCCATCCTTCAGCCTCCTCTCTGGTCATTGGCCAGTCCCTCTATCCCTTCCTCTCTGCTTCACCCCTCCCCCTCCATCCTTGGGGTTGTGTGTTTTCTCCCCACCCACCTGCCGTGCTCTGACTCTTTCCGCCCCCCACCAACCCCTCCCTCTTTTTCCCTCTCCCTACCCTGTTGCCCCTGGAACTGGCCTGTTCATGAGCCAGTCTGCCAGCCCCCCACCCCTAGCCAGCTCTCTCTCCTTCTGAACATTCTCAGGGAACTCGATTGCCAGCTTCCCTTCTGTTTAGTGGGACTCCAGCTGACTCATCTTCAGTTTATTAAAGGTCTCCATGCCTCCGTCACTTTTTCCTACTGAGCATTGATCCTAGTTTACCCCTGCCAGCTCTTTTCTCATCCTATTCACACTGGCTCCTCTCCAGCTGAGTATTTTTACCAAAGGAGAGCTCTATGTTCCACAGCCACTCTCAGTAATGATACTCTGATCACTGATGATAAGGGCTCTATCAGTCCTGGCTTCCTGGCTTCCTGCCTAGCAGCCCGCTGAGCCTTCCTCGCTGGAACAGAAATGGACTGGTGAAAAATTCTCCTGACTCCAAATGCCCCAATGTCCCCTTTGCACCTGAGTTTACAGGGACCTTGTTTTTAAGTTCCTCCACTGCATGATGTTTTCTCTCTGAAAGCGACTGCACAGGTTGATAGGGTGGTAAGGAAGACGTATGTCTTGCTTGCCTTTAATTACTCGAGGTGCTGAGTTCAAGAGTCAGGAAGTTATAAAACTCTAGTCGTGCCGCATCTGGAGGATTGCATACAGTTCTGGTCGCCCCATTACAAGAAGGGTGTAGAAGAGGTTTACCAGGATGCTGCCCAAATTAGAGGGTATGAGCTACAAGGAGAGGTTGGACTAACTTGGTTTGTTTTCTCTCGAGTGGTGAAGGTTGAAGAGAGAACTGAGGGAGGTTCATAAGATTGTGATAAAGATTAGAGATTAAATTCGTCACACGTACATCGACACATAAAGTGAAATGCATTGTTTACATCAACAACCAACACAGATTGAAGATTGTGCTCAGCAGGCCGCCATGTTGCCAAGCTTCCGGTGCCAACAGCTCACTAATCCTAACCGCTATGTCTTTGGAAGGTGGGAGGGAACTGTATCACCCGGAGGAAACCCACACGGTCATGGTGAAAAGGTATAAACTCCTTACAGTCAGCAGCGAGAATTGAACCCTGAACACTGGTGCTGTAAAGCATTACACCAACCACTACACCATAGGTAGAGTAGATAACTGGTTTATTTTCCCAGGATTGAAATGACTAATACCAGAGGACGTGCATTTCTGGTAATAAGAGTTAGGTTCGAAGGTGATAGACGTATGGGTGTGTGAGAAATGGAGGGATAGAGACATTGTTCAGGCAGAAGGGACTAGTTTAGCTAGGCATTTATTACTAATTTAATTGTTACATCAAAGGTCCTGTTTCTGTGTTGTTCCAGCACACTGCAATCTCTGCCCGCTTGCTCAACGTCCTGACAGCTGGCCAGGGTCAGGTCTCGGTGATGCAATCACTCTGTCCTCTCTCCGAGGCACTCAGTATTCTACTTCACTAGCCAGTCCCTCTCCAAATCACTGTCCCCAAGGGCAAGTAAAACCAGTTCATTCCCCCACCCCACCCCCTCATCATATCCCCAGGAGTGAACAGTGTCCACAGCTCCATGTTGTGTAATCTGCCTCTGTACACTCCCCCTTCCTGTCTGCTTCCGTCCTAATACTGCTTCTTATTCCCAATCCATTCGCCTCTTATTCAGGACCTACTCAACACCAAACCCTCAGCTCATCACTGAGCAACACCCTGAAACCCCTCGCCATCTCTGTAATCTCTTCCTGCCTTACACCTTAACACATCTCTGTAATCCCTCCCTATACTATACTCCCCATCTCTGGAACACCTCTGGCCCCTACATCCTTCCCCAATCTGTAATCCCGACACCCCTCTGCGTCTCCGCAATCCCTCCCTCCCCTACATCCCTCCGCGTCTCTGTAATCCCTCCCTCCCCTACACCCCTCCGTGTCTCTGTAATCCCTCCCTCCCCTACACCCCTCCGTGTCTCCGTAATCCCTCCCTTCTCTACATCGCTCTGTGTCTCCGTAATCCCTCCCTCCCCTACACCCCTCCGCGTCTTCGTGATCCCTCCCTCCCCTACACCCCTCCGTGTGCTCGTGATCCCTCCCTCCCCTACACCTCTCCGTGTGCTCGTGATCCCTCCCTCCCCTACACCCCTCCGTGTGCTCGTGATCCCTCCCTCCCCTACACCCCTCCGTGTGCTCGTGATCCCTCCCTCCCCTACACCCCTCCGTGTGCTCGTGATCCCTCCCTCCCCTACACCCCTCCGTGTGCTCGTGATCCCTCCCTCCCCTACACCCCTCCGTGTGCTCGTGATCCCTCCCTCCCCTACACCCCTCCGTGTGCTCGTGATCCCTCCCTCCCCTACACCCCTCCGTGTGCTCGTGATCCCTCCCTCCCCTACACCCCTCCGTGTGCTCGTGATCCCTCCCTCCCCTACACCCCTCCGTGTGCTCGTGATCCCTCCCTCCCCTACACCCCTCCGTGTCTCCGTGATACCTTCTGCCTCTACATCCCTCTGCATCTCCGTAATCCCTCCCTCCCCTACACCCTTCCATGTCTCTGTAATCCCTCCCTCCCCTACATCCCTGCGTGTCTCTGTGATCCCTCTCTCCCCTACACCCCTCCGCGTCTCCGTAATCCCTCCCTCCCCTACATCCCTCTGTATCTCCGTAATCCCTCCCTGCCCTACACCCTTCCATGTCTCCGTAATCCCTCCCTGCGTGTCTCCGTAACCCCTCTCTCCCCTACATCCCTCTGTATCTCCGTAATCCCTCCCTGCCCTACACCCTTCCATGTCTCCATAATCCCTCCCTGCGTGTCTCCGTAACCCCTCTCTCCCCTACACCCCTCCGCGTCTCCGTAATCCTTCCCTCCCCTACACCCCTCTGTGTCTCTGTAATCCCTACACCCCTCTCCATCTCAGTAACACCTCCAGCCATTACACCCTTCCTCAATCTGTAATCCCACTCGCCCTTACACCCCTCCCCGTCTCTGTAATCCCATTCTTCCCTACACCTCACCCATCTCTGTAATCCCACCCTCCGCATCTCTGAATCTTCCCTAAGCCCCTCTGTGAACCCTATTCGCTCCATTCATCCAATCCTGTCTCGGTAAGTTCTTTGGTCCATACATCCCAATACTTCTCTGTGAAACTGTCTGGTCCCTACACCCCTCACTGTCTGTGTAAACCTCTCTGGTTCCTGAGCATCACACTGTTTCTGTAAGCCTCTCTCATCCATACACTCCACTCCTCTGTAACCATCTCTGCCGATCACTTTTGTCCATACAGCCACCCTGTCTCTGTAACCAACTATGGTCCCTACACACCTCCCCATCTCTGTCACCCACTACAGTCCCTACACACCTCCCCATCTCTGTAACCCACTACGGTCCCTACATGCCTCCCCATCTCTGTAACCCACTATGGTTCTACATGCCTCCCCATCTCTGTAACCCACTATGGTCCCTACACACCTCCCCATCTCTGTAACCCACTACGGTCCCTACATGCCTCCCCATCTCTGTAACCCACTATGGTCCCTACACACCTCCCCATCTCTGTAACCCACTACGGTCCCTACATGCCTCCCCATCTCTGTAACCCACTATGGTCCCACACGCTTCCCCATCTCTGTAACCCACTATGGTCCCTACACACTTCCCCATCTCTGTAACCCACTACGGTCCCTACATGCCTCTCCATCTCTGTAACCCACTATGGTCCCACACGCTTCCCCATCTCTGTAACCCACTATGGTCCCTACACACCTCCCCATCTCTGTAACCCACTACGGTCCCTACATGCCTCCCCATCTCTGTAACCCACTATGGTCCCACACGCTTCCCCATCTCTGTAACCCACTATGGTCCCTACACACTTCCCCATCTCTGTAACCCACTATGGTCCCTACACACTTCCCCATCTCTGTAATCCACTACGGTCCCTACATGCCTCCCCATCTCTGTAACCCACTACGGTCCCTACATGCCTCCCCATCTCTGTAACCCACTACGGTCCCTACATGCCTCCCCATCTCTGTAACCCACTATGGTCTCTACATGCTTCCCCATCTCTGTAACCCACTACGGTCCCTACATGCCTCCCCATCTCTGTAACCCACTACGGTCCCTACACACCTCCCCATCTCTGTAACCCACTATGGTCCCTACACGCTTCCCATCTCTGTAACCCACTACGGTCCCTACATGCCTCCCCATCTCTGTAACCCACTACGGTCCCTACACACCTCCCCATCTCTGTAACCCACTATGGTCCCTACACGGTTCCCCATCTCTGTAACCCACTACGGTCCCTACATGCCTCCCCATCTCTGTAACCCACTATGGTCTCTACACTCCTCCCCGTCTCTGTTAGCCACTATGGACCCTACACTTCTCCATATCCCTGCAACTCCCTCCAACCTCCTACACCCTTGCCCATATCTGTGACCCCCGCCCCCGCCGCCTCTGATCCATACACCTCAACCCATCTCTGTCAGTCCTTCTGGTCAATATAGCTCAACCGATTTTAGTAAGCCTCTCTGGGCCATTCATTCCACCCTGTGTCTGTAAGCCTCTGGTTCTTACATCCCACCCTCTCTCTGTATGGCGCTCTGGTCTATTCATCTCACCCCTACCCTGTCTAAAAACCCCTCACTGTCTGTGTAAGCCTCTCTGGTTCATATAGCTGACACAGTCTCTGTAAGCCTCTCTGGTCCCAACACCCCTCACTGTCCAAGCTTCTCTCGTTCCTACACTTCATACCATCTCTGTTAGCCTCTCTAGTTGCTGCAGTCCTCACTGTCTCTGTAAGCCTCTCTGGTCCATACACCTGTCTCAGTATCTGTAAGCCTGTCTGGCCCCTATACTCCATGCTGCCTCTGTGACCCCCAGCCTGTATACCTTCCCCATCTCTGTGACCCCCACCGGCCTGTATACCCTCCCTGGCTCATGTCTCCTTCCAGTTCCAGCATAACTCCTCGACTCTGCAACTCCCTCCAGCCCCTCCGTACACACCTCCCCATTGCTATGAGCCCCTCTGGGGCATGCAGCCCACCCTTTCTCTGTAAGCTTCTTTGGTCCATACATCCTTCCCTGTCTCTATGAAATTGGTTGGTCCCTACACCCTTCACCATCTGTGTAAGCCTCTCTGGTCTATACACCCCAACCTGTGTCTGTAAAACTGTCTGGTCCCAACTTCCCTCACCATCTATATAAGCCTTTCTGATCCTTACACCACTCACCGCCTCTGTAAGCCCTACAGGTCAATACACCCCTCACCCCTCAATCAAGCTTTTAAAGGCAGAGTTTCGCAGCAGTTTCTCTGAGTTGAGCGACCGATCAGCAAGAAGCAGTGTGTAGAAAGAGCTACCTTTCAGTCAGGTCTGCGTTCAAGATTTAAAAAGCAGAGCTTCGAGTCAGTTTTCTCTGAGTTGGGACAATCCATACCAGGGGTGCATTGACTACTTTTTAATCAGGGCAATGAACAAGTTTTTAAAGTCAGAGTTTTGCAGCCGTTCTCTGAGTTGAGGAGTGACCAATCAGCAAGAGGGATTCATTAGAAAGGGTCACTAAGAGTAATTCAAGTGCCATTCTTTTGGCTTTGGCCCATCTGGCTTGGGTGAGGTAGTGTTTTATAAGTTACTCTCTCTGTGTTCTTACTTGTTTGTTGAATCATTGTGGATAGAGCTAAGGAACTGCAAGGGTAAAAAGACCCTGTTGGGAGTTTTATACAGACCCACAAACGGTAGTAAGGATGTGGTCCACAAGTTAACAATGGGAGGTGGAAAATGTATGCCAAAAGGGCAATATTACAATAGTCATGGAGGATTTCAATATGCAGGTACATTGGGAAAATCAAGTCAGTATGGGATTCCAAGAGGGGGTATTTTCAGAATGCCCATGAGATGGCTTTTTAGAGCAGCTGGTGGTTGACCCCACTAGGGGTGTTGTGCAATAAACCGGAATTGATTGGAGAGCTTAAGGTAAAAGAAAATGATCGTAATATGATCAAATTCACTCTGAAATTTGAGAAGGAGAAGCTAAAGTCAGACATATCAGTATTACAGTGGAGTAAAGGAAATCACAGAGGCATGAGAGAGGAGTTGGCCAGAATTGATTGGAAAAGAACACTGGTAAGGATGAAGGCAGAACAGCCGTGGATGAAATTTCTGGAAGCGATTCGGAAGGCACGGGATATTTACATCCAAAAGAGGAAGAAGTATTCTAAAGGTAAGATGACACAACCATGGCTAACAAGAGAAGTCAAAGTCAGCATAGAAGCCGAAGAACGGGCATGTGATGGAGGAAAAATTAGTGTGAATTTGGAGGATTGAGAAGGTTTTATATAACAACAGAGCTAAAAAAAAAGTAATTAAAAAGGTAAAGATGGAATTCAAAGTAAGTTAGCCAATAATGTTAAAGAGGATACCAAATGTTTCTTCAGATACAAAAAGTATAAGAAAGAGGTGAGATTGGAAGTGGACTGCTGGAAATATGCTGGAGAGGTAGCAATGGGGGACCAGGAAAAGGCAGACAAACTGAATAAGTATTTTGCATCAGTCTTCACTGTAGAAGACACTAGCAGTATGGTGGAAGTTCCAGGTGTCGGGTCATGAAGTATGTGAAGTCACCATTACTAGACAGAATGTGCTTGGGAAACTGAAAGGTCTGAAGATAGATAAGTCACCTGGACCAGATGGTGCACACTTCAGTGTTCTGAAAGAGGTGGCTGAAGAGATTGTGGGTCTTTAAAGAATCATTAGGTTCTGGAATGATTCTGGAAGACTGGAAAATTGCAAATGTCACTCCACTCTTTGAGAAGGGAAAGAAGCAGAAGAAAGGAAACTATAGGCCAGTTAGTTTGACCTCAGTAGTTGAGAAGTTGTTCAAGTCAATTATGAAGGATGAGGTCTTGGTACTTGAAGGCACATGATAAAATAGGCCATAGTCAGCATGGTTTCTTCAAGGGAAAATCTTGCCTGACAAATCTGTTGGAATTATTTGAAAAAAATACAAGAAGGATAGACAAAGATCTATTGATGTTGTGCACTTGAGTTTTCAGAAAGCCTTTAACGAGGTATCACACATGAGGCTGCTTAACAAGCTATGAGCCCATTGTATTACAGGAAAGATTCTAGCATGGATAAAGCAATGGCTGATTGGCAGGAGGCAAAGAGTGGGAATAAAGGGAGCCTTTTCTGGTTGACTGCCAGTGACTAGTGGTGGATTTTATAGATTTTGGTTTGCTGATCATGAAAATCACCATGAAATTTTCCAATCACACACTAGATTTTTTTAAAAATCGCCTATATTTGTTATTTCAATTTATAATTCAAGTCAGATTATCTGATTCTATACCAAGATTAAGAAAAGCATTTTTGTTGGTTTACAAATCAAACAGGTCATCGATGACAGGCAATTCGAAGGACTTCTAGTGGGGCTAGAGAAAGTTACATGGTAGGCATTCAAGGATGTTGCTGAAAATTTTCTTGGCACAGAGCACCAAACTACACACAGCTGGTTGACAACATGCTTCAAACATATTGTACAAAACCATGACTTGTCACTAAAGATTCATTTTCTGCGTTCCCATTTAGACTTCTTCCCTGAAAATCTTGGCGCTATCAGTGATGAGCATGGTGAAAGGTTTCACCAGGACATTGCGGTCATGGAGAAACGGTATCAGGGCAACTGGAATCCATCAATGCTGCCTGATTATTGTTGGACACTTATGCGAGACGCCTCAGACACTGAGTATAAATGAAAATCATCAACAAAACATTTATAGCTTAGTTGAACTATTGCAAAGCATCAGCGTTGTTTATACAATTAAATGCAATAAAAGTTTATTTCTTGTTTCTCCTAATTCCTACGTGATGCAAGTAGTCTGAAATTGTATGACAGTATGGAGGTGAAGTGGTTAGCACAACACTCTACAGTACCAGTGACCTGGGTTCAATTGCTGCCTTTAAGGAGTTTGTATGTTCTCCCGGTGACCACATGGGTTTCTCTCTGGTGCTCTGGTTTCCTTCCGCAGTTCAAAGATGTACCAGTTGAGAGGTTAATTGGTCATTGTAAATTGTCCCGTGATTAGGCTAGGGTTAAATTGGGGGACTGCTGGGCAGAGCGGCTTGAAGGGCCAGAAGGGCCTATTCCAATCTCTATCTAAATAAATAAAATAACATTTGTGCTCAGCTTCAAGGGTTCTTTCATAAACCAAAAAAAATTGAGGAAACAAAACTTCTGAAAAAAATTGTTGTCCAGTGTAATTGGATGAGGTATTAGGGGCACCTTAGCAATGAGAGTTGTAATGGGATTACCATTGAGTGCCAAAGACTCGTAGCACAGAAACAGGTTCTTCAGCCCATCTCCTTCATGCTCACCAAGATTAAATTCTAAACTAGTCCCATTGGCCCACAGCGGTCAGTGTAACACTTTACAGCACCGGTGACTGTTCAATTCCCACTGTTGTCTCTGAGAAGTTTGTATGCTCTCCCAATGACTATGTAGATTTCCTCCATGTGCTCCGGTTTCCTCCCACATTTCAAAGGCGTACGGATCAGGTTTAATTGTGCAATACAGCACAGAATAGGAGCTTCGGGCCCTTCGAGACGTGCTGTCCCAGCAATCCCAATTTAACCATAACCTGACCGTGGAACAATTTACAATGACCAATTAACCTACTAACCAGTATTTCCGTGGACTGTGGGAGGAAACTGGAGTGCTAGGGGAAAACCCACATATTCCACAGACTCCTTACAGATGATGTTGGAATTGAACTCTGAACTCTGAGCTGTAATAGTGTTGCACTTACTGCTATGCTAGCATGGTGCCCAGTGAATTGTGGGCATGTATGCTGACTAATCAAGCCAATCTTTAATCTTTCCTACCCATGTAGCTGCCCAAGTATCTGTAAATGTTACTAATGTACAGTAGCCTCCTCAACCACTTGCTCTGCAATTTGTTTCTAATACGGACTACTCTCACTTTAAACTTGCGCCCTTTAGTTCTCGATTGCCAAACCCTTGTTGTGCGCATTCACTGTGTGTATATATACATACTCTCTCTCATGATTTTATACACTTCTACAAGACCATCCCTCACTCTTCTACGCTGCATGAATAAAGTTAAAGATTCAAAATTGGCTTTATTTGTCGCATGTACATCAAAGTGTGTCATTTACATCAACAATCACAATTTACTGATGCTCATCCATACGTCTTTGGAATGTAGGGTCGGGGAGGGGGGGACTGGAGTACCCAGGAAATGCATGGGGAGAACATACAAATTCCTTATAGACAGCAGCAGGAGTTGAAGCCCTGTTCACTGGCAATGTGATAGCATAATTCTAACCGTCACACTACCAAAATCCTAACTGTTCAACCTCCCTCCATAACTCAGTCCCTCAAGTCTTACCAACTTCCTTGTAAATCTCCTGCACTCTTTTCTGCAGCAGGGTGATCAAAACTTCACACAACATTCCGAAGTGAAGGGTAGTTCATTTGATTGCCTGGTAGTTTAGTAGGGCCGAGCCCCTGTGTGAATATTATCCAGAGTTCAGTGCACACAGGCATGAGCTGCTTCACCTGGAGTGTGAATGGGATTGAGTACTGTGCCGCAGTCGGTGACTATCCCCACCCTGGACCCGAGATGGACAGACAGTTACTGATGAAGGAGCTGGAGGTAGCTGGCCTATGGTGGCCCTGTCGCCATGTTCTGGGACCTCCCATGCCCACCTGAGCAGCCTACACTGTGTTGACTATGTGCCTGTGGTATGTTGCAGGTACAGAGAGCGGGATGAGGACCCAGAGGAGCTGAACGCAGGGAATCATGGTACGTTTCTCCTTCCCGTGGTTGCTGCTAGTTCCGGGGATGGTGGGCGGGCGTACATCCTCATCCAGTGATCTCGACACTGACCTCACCCAGTGACACCAGGCTAGATGTTGACCTCATAGTAGTGCCTCTCCACACTATGGTGGAGGGCATGCTGTGATGTTACCACGTGGTGACATCACAACACCAGCAGGAGATCAGCTCCAGACAGGTGGCTCACAGTTAAGCTGTGCTATGGCAACGCTGCACTGTGGGAAGAGGTGGGCCAGACCCCCTCTTACATCTTACTGCCTGCAACACGTGGTGGCATAACTCCGCCAACACGGGTGGGTAAGGTCAGTGCTGAGGGGTGGGCAGTGTTGGGAAGGGAGGGGTGCTGGGGAGGCAAGGAATGGGACGGGAGCTGGGGGGAGGGGGACAGGGTGGGCACTGCTTCATGTGGGATGGTCGGGGCAGTGAGATTGTGCACCAGCTAGGCTCTCACTCACCACCCTCTCCTGTTCCCACAGACTGGACCAATGACTCTGAGACGGCCAACCCCACTCCTCCCGGGAACACTGCCCTACAGGTAAGACCACGGGCGCCTCTAGCTGCACAGCTCCCCAGATCATTTGTTCCTGTGCTCTGCAGTCCTCCTTGGTACTTCAGGGTCACAGCATGAAAACAACCCTTCTGCCCAACTCTGGGCTCGCAGGGCTCTTACTGGCCATTGAGCCCACTAAGTATGCTCCATCGCTCAATGTTGGCTACCCATTCACCTGCCCTAACCCCTTACTCAACTCATTACCCCCCGACCCCCTTACGAATCAAGAGCCCATCATCCTCTGCCTTAAGTACACCCAGTGACTTAGCCTCCGCACCCATCAATGGCAACCGGTTCCACAGATTCACCGCCTTCTGGTTAAAGAAACTGCTCCTCATCTCTGTTCTAAAGGGGCGTCCCTCTGTTTTGAGGCTGTGCCCTTGGATCTTGGTTTCTCACCGTCCACTTTATCCAGGCCTTTCAGCATCCGGGAAATTTTAGAGAGATTCCAACCCCCCTCCCCCCACATACTTCTCAGTTCCAAGTGAAATCCCAGAGACATCAAATATTCCTCAGAGGTTAAGTCTTCCAACCTCCAAGACTGTTTTCGTAAACTTCCTGTGGACCCTCTCCAGGGCCAGTACATCCTTCCTCAGATATATATATGCATCCATTAGTCTCATGAGACCATGGATTTTGGAAGGTTTCCAGGGCAAGGTTGTATGGAAGACCAGCAGTTGCCCATGCTGCAAGTCTCCCCTCTTCCATGCCACCAATGTTGTCCAGGGGAAGGGCATTAGGACCCATACAGCTTGGCACCGGTGTCGTCGCAAAGCACTGTGTGGTTAAGTGCCTTGTTCACCTTCAGATCACTAGATGAACGCCTTAACCACTTGGCCACGCGCCAACACTTCCTCAGATACAGAGCCCAAAATCCCAGAGCAGTTGTTGATTCAATCCCACCTACAGTGTCCCTTTGCAACCCTCGTCTACTCACCAGTAGATAGATGAGCTGGCCACCTGCACCAACCACCTTAGCTTAATAGATACCACCATTCTCCACAATACTGATCCAGTAACAGAATCCCGGGGAGGTGGGAACTGATGTTGGTCTGCTCCACGAGGTCACAACTTGACCAATCCTTGTCTTGGCACCACTTGCTTGCCTGTACTGTGCATCCTGAATTCCCCTCCACAGACCATTCATCCTGGCCTTTACCCACACAACTGGGGAATTCCAAGGTACAGGAGAAAACGTTCCTCCTCACCTCCATATTTGATAGGAGAGCTTCCAATATTAGACCACCTCCACCCCGACCTGGTTGGGGAGATATTGGAGTCCATTACTAAGGATGAGGTTTCAGGGTACTTAGAGGCACCTGATAAAATAAGCCAAAGACAGCAAGGTTTCCTTAAGGGGAAATCTTGCTTGACAAATCCATTGGAACTCTTTGAGGAAATAACAAGCAGGAGAGATAAGAGAGCCAGTGATGTTCTTTATTTGAGATTTCAGGCCTTTGTCAAGGTGTCACACATGAGGCTGCTTAGCAAGATAAGAATTCATGGTATTATAGGAAAAATACGAGCATGGACAGAAGCTTGGCTGACTTGCAAGAAGCAAAGAACGGGAATAACTCAGGCCTTTTCTCATTGGTTGCCAGTGATTTCCGGTGTCAATGTTGGGACTGCCTTTTTCACATTGTAAGTCAATCATTTGGATGACAGAATTGATAGCTTATGGCTGTCTGCAGGTGATACAAAGATAGAGCGTAGAACATAGAAGCCTACAGCACATTACAGGCCCTTCAGCTCACAGTGTTGTGCTGACCATGTAGCCTACTCTAGAAACCGCCTAGAATTTCCCAACCTCACAGCCCTCTATTTGTCTAAGCTCCATGTACCTATCTAGGAGTCTCTTAAAAGACTCTATTGTATTCGTCTCTACCACCTTCACTGGCAATGCATTTCATGCACCCACCACTCTGTGTGCGAAAACTTACCCCTGACATCTCCTCTGTACCTACTTCCAAGCATCTTAAAACTATGCCCCCTCGTGTCAGCCATTTCAGCCCTGGGGAATAGCCTCTGGCTCTCCACAAGATCAATAGGTAGAGGGGCAAGTAATGTTGAGGAAGTAAGGAGTCTGCAGAAGATCTTGGAAGATTAGGAGAATAAGCTGAGGAGCGGCAGATGGAATACAATGTAGGGAAGTGTATGGTCATGCACTCTGGTAGAAGGACCTACCTGGGGGAAGCAACAATGGCTGTGCCTCTGGTAATGAGTCTGACCCTGTGGCTCAGAAGGGTAGGGAACTGAAGACTATGGCAGCAGTATTACGGGACTCTATAGTCAGGGGGACAGATAGGCGATTCTGTGGACACGAAAAGGAAACACAGATGGTAGTTTGCTTCCCAAGTTCCAGGGTCCATGATATTTTTGAATGTATCCACAATATCCTAAAAAGGGAGGCGGAGCAACCAAAAGCCTTTGTTCATATTGGTACCAACAGCACAGACAGAAAAAGGGAGGAGGTCCTGAAGAAAGGATACAGGGAGTTAGGAAGGAAGCTGAGAAGCAGGACCTCAAGGTTAGTAATCTCAGGATTATGGCCTGTGCCGCGCGACAGTGAGGATAGCAATAGAATGACATGGCAGTTAAGTGTGTGGCTGAAGAGTTGGAGCAAGGGGCAGGGATTCAGATTGTTGGATAAGTGGGACCTGTACAAAAGGGACAGGTTGCACTTCAATCCGAGTGGGACCAAAATTCTTGCAGGCAGGTATACTGGAGCTGTTTGGAGTGGTTTAAACTAATATGGTAGGTGGATGAGTAAGATAGAGCTGAGGATGAGCCAGCAGGTTTACATGTAGATGATGGATATAACATGAATGTAAGGATGGACAAGCCAATGATTGGGTACAAATACAGACAGAGCAAAGAGTTAAGTTGTACCACAAAATTCAAAAGGGCGAAGAATGCAGGACTGAAGGTGCTGTATTTAAATGCACGTAGCATTTGGAATAAGATGGACGAACTCGTGGCACAACTACAGATTGGTTGGTATAACGTTGTGGACATCACTGAGTTGTGGCTGAAAGAAGGTCATAGTTGGGAGCTTAATATCAAAGGATATATAGGCCATTAAATAGTAGCAAGGTGTAGGGTTGAGATTGCAAAGGGAGCTGGAAAATACATGTAATAAAGATAATGACATAATTGTAATGGGGGAGAGTTGATATTGGACCACTGGAAAATTATGATGGTAAGGAATAATGAGGGACAAAGAAATGGCCAATGAACTTAACAAGTACGTTTCATCATTCTTCACTGTGAAAGGCAATAGCAGTGTGCCAAAGGTCCGTGAGTGTCAGGGAGCAGGAGTGGGTGCCATTTCTATTACAAAAGAAAATGTGCTAGGCAAACTGAAAGGTCTGAAGTGGATAGGTCACCTGGACCTGATGGACTACATCCCAAAGTCCTGAGAGTTTGCTGAAGAGATAATGGATGCATCGGTCATGATCTTTCAGGAATCTCGGGATTACTGCTTGTGACACGCAGCAGTGAGTATAGGAATAGAGTGAGGTGGAGGTTAAATGTGTGGCTGAGAGATTGGAGCAGAGGGCAGGAATTCAGATTTCTGGATCATTGGGACCTCTTTTGGGGCATGTGTGACCTGTACAATAAGGATAGGTTGCACTTGAACCTGAGGAGGACCAATATCCTGGCAGGGAGGTTTGCTAAGGCTGTTGGGGAGAGTTTGGGGAGGAAAGGGCAGCTGGGCCCACAAATAGAGTAAGTTTGTAGGCAGTATGAGAGGGAGGATAGGCAGGTGATAGAGAAGGGATGCATTCAGACTGATAGTTTGAGATGTGTGTATTTTTGATACAAGGAGTATCGTGAACAAAGTGGATGAGCTTAGAGCGTGGGTCTGTACGTAGAGCTATGATGCTGTGTCCATTACAGAGACTTGGATGGCTCAGGGGCAGGAATGGCTACTTAGAGTGCCAGGCTTTAGATATTTCAGAAAGGACAGGGAGGCAAAAGAGGTGGGGGCTTGGCATTGCTGATCAGAGATAGTGTCACGGCGGCAGGAAAGGAAGAAGTCTTGGAGGGATTGTCTACTGAGTCTCTGTGGGTGGAAGTTAGAGAAAGGAAGGGGTCAATAATTCCACTGGGTGTTTTTTATGAACCACCCGCCCCCCAATAGTAACAAGGACATTGAGGAACAGATAGGGAGACAGATTCTGGAATGGTGTAATAATAATAGGGTTGTCATGGTGGGAGATTTTAATTTTCCTAATATTGATTGGCATCTCCCTAGAACAAGGGTTTTAGATGGGGTGGAGTCTGTTAGGTATGTTCAGGAAGGTTTCCTGACATCATTTAAGCCTACAAGAGGAGAGGCTGTACTTGTACTTGGGAAATAAACCTGGTCAGGTGTGAGGTCTCTCAGTGGGAGAGTATTTTGGAGATAGTGATCACAATTCTGTCTCCTTTACCATAGCATTGGAGAGGGATAGGAACAGAAAAGTTAGTAAAGTGTCTAATTGGAGTAAGGGGAAATATGAAGCTATGAGGCAGAAACTTGAAAGCATAAATTGGGAGCATATTTCTCAGGGAAATGTATGGCAGAAATGTGGCAAATGTTCGGGGGATATTTGCGTGGTGTTCTGCACACGTACGTTCCAAAGAGACGGAAAGAATGGCAGGGTATAGGAACTGTGGTGTACAAAGGCTATTGATAATCTAGTCAAGAAGAAAAGAAAAGCTTAAGGATTCAAAAAACTAGGTAATGATAGAGTCTAGCTCATCCTCTTTCTTAGTGTCTGTATGCTCAAGCTTTTCAGTCCGCTGTCATCCCTACAATCGCCAAGGTCCTTTTCCATAGTGAATACTGAAGCAAAGTATTCATTAAGTACCTCTGCTACCTCCTCCGGTTCCATACACACTTTTCCACTGTCACACTTGATAGGTCGTATTTTCTCACGTCTTATCCTCTTGCTCTTCACATACTTTTAGAATGCCTTGGGGTTTTTCTTAATCTTGCTTGCTAAGGCCTTCTCATGGCCCCTTCTGGCTCTCCTAATTTCATTCTTAAGCTCCTTCCTGTTAGTTGGATAAGTCACCGGGACGGGATGAGATATACCCCAGGCTACTGTGGGAGGTGAGGGAAGAGATTGATGAGCCTCTGGCAATGATCTTTGCTTTATCAATGGGGACGGAAGAGGTTCTGGAGGATTGGAGGGTTGCAGATGTTGTTCCCTTATTCAAAAAAGGGAGTAGAGACAGCCCAGGAAATTATAGACCAGTGAGTCTTACTTCAGTGGTTGGTTAAGTTGATGGAAAAGATCCTGAGAGGCAGGATTTATGAACATTTGGAGAGGCATAATATGATTAGGAATAGTCAGCGTGGCTTTGTCAAAGGCAGCTCGTGCCTTACAAGCCTGATTGAATTTTTTGAGGATGTGACTAAACACATTGATGATGGTAGAGCAGTAGATGTAGTTTATATGGATTTCAGCAAGGCATTTGATAAGATTCCCCATGCAAGGCTTATTGAGAAAGTAAAGAGGCATAGGATTCAAGGGGACCTTGCTTTGTGGATCCAGAATTGTCTTGCCCACAGAAGGCAAAGAGTGGTTGTAGACAGGTCATATTCTGCATGGAGGTCGGTGTGCCTCAGGGATCTGTTCTGGGACCCCTCTTCTTCGTGATATTTATAAATGCCCTGAGTGAGGAAGTGGAAGGATGGTTAGTAAATTTGCTGATGACACAAAGTTTGGGGGTGTTGTGGATAGTGTGGAGGACTGACAGAGGTTACAGAGGGATATTGATAGGATGCAAAACTGGGCTGTGAAGTGGCAGATGGAGTTCAAGCCAGATCAGTGTGAGGTGGTTCATTTTGGTAGGTCAAACATGATGGCAGAATATGGTATTAATGGTAAGACTCTTGGCAATTTTACCAGTTTTATCAGGGGGACCTTGGGGTCCGAGTCCATAGGACACTGAAAGCTGCTGTGCAGGTTGACTGTGGTTAAGAAGGCATATGGTGCATTGGCCTTCATTAACCATGGGTTGGAGTTCAAGAGCTGAGAGGTAATGTTACAGCTATATAGGACCCTGGTCAGACCCCACTTGGAGTACTGTGTTCAGTTCTGGTCACCTCACTACAGGAAGGATGTGGAAACTATCGAAAGGTTGCAGAGGAGATTTACAAGGATGTTGCCTGGATTGGGGAGCATACCTTATGAGTATAGGTCGAGTGAGCTTAGCCTTTTCTACTTGGAGTGACGGAGGATGAGAGGTAACCTGTTAGAGGTATATAAGATGATGAGAGGCATTGATTGTGTGGATAGTCAGAGGCTTTTCCTCAGGGCTGAAATGGTTAACATGAGACAGCACAATTTTAAGGTGCTTGGAAGTAGGTACAGAGGAGATGTCATGGGTAAGTTTTTATGCAGAAAGTGGTGAGTCTGTGGAATAGGCTGCTGGCGACAGCGGAGGTGGATACGATGGGGTCTTTTAAGAGACTCTTGGATAGGTAAATGGAGCTTAGAAAAATAGAGGGCTATGGGTAACCCTGGGTAATTTCTGAGGTAAGGACATGTTTGGCACAGCGTTGTGGGCCGAAGGGCCTGTATTGTGCTGTAGGGTTTCTATGTTTCTAATCACTTGATTTTAGCATGGTCCCAGAGGAGTGGAAGGTTGCAAATGTCACTTCACTTTCTAAGAAGGGAAGAAGGCAAAAGAAAGGAAATTATAGGACAGTTAGCCTAAACTCAGTGGTTGGGACAGTGTTGGAGTCTATTATTAAGGATGCAGTTTCAGTGTACTTGGAGGCTAATGATAAAATAAGTCAAAGTCAGTATGGTTTCTGTCAAGGGAAATCTTTCCTGACAAATCTGTTGGAGTTCTTCGAGGAAGTAACAAGCAGGGTGGACAAAGGAGAGGCAGTGGATGTTGTTTACTTGGATTTTCAGAAAGCATTTGATAAGATGCCACACATGAGGCTGCTTAACAAGATAAAATCCCATGGCATTACAGGAAAAATACCGGCATGGATAGAGGAATAGCAGACAGGCAGGAGGCAGCGAGTGGAAATAAAAGGGGCCTTTTCTAGTTGGCTGCCAGTGACTAATGGTGTTCCTCAGGGGTCAGTATTGGGACCGCTACTTTTCACATTGTTTGTCAATGATTTGGATAATGGAATTGATGGCTTTGTGCCAAAGTTTGTGGATAATATGAAGATAGGTAGAGGGGTAGGTAGTGCTGAGGAAGCAATGTGATTGCAGCAGGATTTAGACATATTGGAAGAATGGCCAAAAAAATGGCAGATGGAATAGTGTTGGGAAAAGTATGATAATGCATTTTGGTAAAAGACAATAGACAATAGGTGCAGAAGTAGACCATTCGGCCCTTCGAGCCTGCACCGCCATTCTGAGATCATGGCTGATCATCTACTATCAATACCCGGTTCCTGCCTTGTCCCCATAACCGTTGATTCCCCTATCCATAAGATACCTATCTAGCTCCTTGAAAGCATCCAGAGAATTGGCCTCCACTGCCTTCAGAGGCAGCGCGTTCCACACCTCCACAACTCTCTGGGAGAAGAAGTTCCTCCTCAACTCTGTCCTAAATGACCTACCCCTTGTTCTTAAACCATGCCCTCTGGTACTGGACTCTCCCAGCACCTGGAACATATTTCCTGCCTCTATCTTGTCCAATCCCTTAATAATCTTATATGTCTCAATCAGATCCCCCCTCAATCTCCTTAATTCCAGCGTGTACAAGCCCAGTCTCTCTGACCTCTCTGCGTAAGACAGTCCGGACATCCCAGGAATTAACCTAGTGAACCTACGCTGCACCTCCTCCACAGCCAGGATATCCTTCCTTAACCCTGGAGACCAAAAGGAAAAGTAGTGCGGACTATTTTCTAAATGGAGAAAATATTCAAACATCTGTCCCTCTCACTATACCCCTTGCCCATCCTCTGGGCTTCCCCCTCCCCCTTTTCTTTCTCCCTGGGCCTCCATGATCCTTTCATATCCCTTTTGCCAATCAACTGTCCAGCTCTTGACTCTGTCCCTCCCCCTCTTGTCTTCTCCTATCATTTCGGATCTCCCCCTCCCACTCTCAAATCTCTTACTATCTCTTCTTTCAGTTAGTCCTGACGAAGGGTCTCGGCCCAAAACGTCGACTGTACCTCTTCCTGTAGATGCTGCCTGGCCTGCTGCATTTACCAGCAACTTTTATGTGTGTTGAATGTTGAAAGGACTGGATAGGGTGGATGTTGAGAGGATGTTTCCTTTGGTGGGGGTATCCAGAACTAGAGGGCACAGCCTCAAATCTGAGGGGCAACCTTTAAAAACAGAGGTAAGGAAGAATTTTTTTAACCAGAGAACAGTGAATCAGTGGAATGCTCTGCCACAGACTACGGTGGAGGCTAAGTCCGTGAGTATACTTAAGGTGGAAGTTGATAGTTTTCTGTTCGGCAGGGCATCAAAGGATATGGTGAGAAGGCAGGTGGATGGGGTTGAGTGGGATCTGGGATCAGCCATGATGGAATGGCGGAGCAGACTCGATGGGCTGAATGGCCTAATTCTGCTCCTATGTCTTACGGTTTTATGATTAAACAATGAGCAAATTGAAAGGCATTCATTTCAAAAGGACTAGAATATAAAAGCAAGGATATATTGCTGAGGCTATATAAGGCACCAGTCAGGCCACATTTGGAGTATTCTAAGCAGTTTTGGGCCCGTTATTAAAGTAAGGATGCGCTTACATTGACGGGGTCCAGAGGAGGTTCACAAGAATGATTTTGGGAATGATAGGGGCCTGTACTCGCTGGAATTTAGATTTAGATTTAGAGGGGTGATCTCGTTGAAACCTTTCGAATGTTGAATGGCTTAAAGTGAGTGGAAGTTTATCCTATGGTGGTGGGGGCGGCGGGGAGCCTTGGGCTAGAGGACCACAGCCTCTGAATAGAGGGATGTTCCGTTTAGAACAGGGATGAGGAGGAATTTCTTTAGCCAGATGGTAGTGAATCTTGTGAAATTCATTGCCACAGGCAGCTGTGGAGGCCAGGTCTTGGTGTATTTAAGGCAGAGGTTGATAGGTTCTTGATTAGTCGGGTGTGAATGGTTACGGGGAGAAGGCATGAGAATAGGACTGAGAGGGAAATAGCTCGGCCATGTTGAAATGGTGAAACAGACTCAGTGGGCTGAATGGCTTAGTTCTACTCCCTCATCTTGTGTCTGTTTCTGGCAGCTCGTTCCAATATGCACCATCCTTTATGCGAAGAAGCTGCCACAAATGTCCCTGCCTCTGACCGTAAACCAAGCACCCTTTGCCTGGGAAAAAATCTCTATGGCTTTTCCCCTGTCTGTGCCCCTCATGATGTTAAATTCCTCTATCAGGTCACCCTTCAATCTCCAACAGTCCAGGGAATAAAGTCTTGGTCAACACCACCTCACCTTGTAACTGCAGGCAACATCCTGGTACATCCTCTCGCACTCTTTCGTGTAACACTGTGACCGAGCTGTACAGAATACTGCAAGTGTGGCCTCATCAATGTCATGTACAACTACAACACAGCTTTCCATCTCCTGTACTCGGTGCTTGGACTGTTGAGTGCCAGCATACCAAATGCCCATGCTGTCAAAGATGATCCCACTTGTCAGCATTTGGCTCATATCTTGCAAAACGTTTCCAATCCAAGTCCCTGCTTAAACGTCCTTTAAACACTAAATATACCGCTTACTCTGGCAGCTCATTCCATATACCCACTTCCTGTGTAAAACAAAGGTTTTATTTTATGGACCTTCGAGCGTCGCTGTCCCCGATTTAATTCGAACCTAATCTCAGGATAATTTACAATGACCAATTAATCTATCCGTATGTCTTTGGGCAGTGGAGTGAAACCGGAGGACCCAGAGAAAACCCACACATCCCACAAGGATGACGTACAGAGGCTCTTCACAGAACTGTACTGGAATTAAACTCCGAAGCTCTGGAATGCCCCATTACTGTGGCTGCTATAGGTGGCCCTCCTCGGTGAGGGGTGGGATCTGAAGGGTGTGAATGTGGGGGACTGGGATTGCATGGACATGATGCGCCAAAGGGTGCAGGCAAGACAGGATCCACCCATTCTGAAAGAGTTTCCATTCTCTGCTCACCACAGATTCCTAGGGTACAGGTCAGCCAGCTCCTGACACAGCCCCTCCTGGATGGAACAACGGAGAGCGTCCCCCTGCCCAACACCTTTGCCCCTGCCGAAGAGGAGCTGGAGGTGGGGCACAGACCCCCAGCCAAGCAGCCTGACCCCCAGGGGCCAACCAGCGAGCCACAGGGCGGTGGGGCAGACATCCCAGGAGAGCAGAAGGACAGCAGCAATGGCAGTGGTCTCCCCGGAGCTGAGGAGCAGTCCCCGATTGGGGTCCCGGAAACTCCGCCCCACTCTCCCCCTGCAGGAACAGACTGTGACAGAGGGGAGTGGCTGGGAGAGTGGAGGAACAGCGGTGACAATGGCAGTGATCTCCTTGCAGCCGAAGGGTGGGTTCAAATGGGAGTCCCAGAACCCCCACCCTCCTCTCCCCTCGAGGGAGTAAGCTGTGGTGGAGGGGAGTGGTCGGGAGAGGAAGCAGGGAGCCATTCGGAAGCAGGAAGTGAACCCTCTGCCCCCTCCCCTCCTCCCTCTGCCCCCTCCTCTCCTCCCTCTGCCCCCTCCTCTCCTCCCTCTGTCCCCTCCTCTCCTCCCACTGTCCCCTCCTCTCCTCCCACTGTCCCCTCGCTTCCTCCCTCTGCCCCCTCCCCTCCTCCCTCTGCCTCCTCCCCTCCTCCCTCTGCCCCCTCACATCCTCCCTCTGCCCCCTCACATCCTCCCTCTGCCCCCTCACATCCTCCCTCTGCCCCCTCCCCTCCTCCCTCTGCCCCCTCACTTCCTCCCTCTGCCCCCTCACTTCCTCCCTCTGCCCCCTTCCCTCCTCCTGCCCCCTCCCCTCCTCCTGCCCCCTCCCCTCCTCCCTCTGCCCCCTCACCTCCTCCCTCTGGCCCCTCACCTCCTCCCTCTGGCCCCTCCCCTCCTCCCACTCCCCGTTCCCTCCCTCTCTTTCCTCCTCCTCTGCAGCTAGAAGGTATGGCCCAGGAAGAGGAGCGTCCCGAGGGGGAGGGAGAAGCAGGGAGCGGCCAGCAGGAGGCCAGAGTCAGGGAGGGCATGTCCAGGGAGCAGGGCTGTCCTGAGGGTGAAGGTGATATGGCAGGACAGCCAGAGGCTGGAGCTGGGGAGCAGCCTGACCTGGAGTCCCTGGCGGCCCTGAAGGAAGTGGCTGCTCTGGCCTCCCGCTCTCTCCAGGTACTGATCTTCCTGAGGGTGGCCGTGGACAGTGCAGGCTCCCTGCTCTGTTGCACCCTTTATCTACTCTCCACCTTCCTGCCCTAGGACCACCACCTCCCGGCACTGTGATACAGATCACCTCCAGAGCACGTGTCTCTCCCTCCCCTCTCAACCCCAGCTCTCCCTCCCTCTTAACCCCATCTTTCCCTCTTTTCACTCCCTCACCCACCCCTCCCAGTCCTGCCCCAATCTCCCTCCTCTCTCCCTCCCCCTTACACCCCCTCTCTCTCATAACCCCTCGCACCCCTCTCTCTCCCTCCCCCTTCCCTACCTCCCTCACTCCACTCACCTTCTCCCTTCCCTCTCTTCTGTCTCCCCCCCCCTCCACCTTACTCCTCCCAATTCAGTGCCTTTTGGAAGCCTGCGAAGACTCCTTCCACCCCACAAAATGCTGATCCCCGTTACACAGTCCCTCCCCCCTCTCTGATCTCTTCTTTAACCGTAGAGTCACCAACCCCTTCCATTTTCTTCCCAAAGTCCCATCCATGGGTTTTTCACCATGAATGTGGACAACAAGAAACACAGTTCAAATCCCGCTCCGGACAAACAATGGGGATAGGGACCCTCTCACTGGAGATGCCCCTTCCCCAGACTTATTAGTATTTAGGTAGGGAAGGGGGGGGTTTGTTGGGGGATCCATCAGCCTTGCTAATATCCCCTGCCACCTTTCTCTGGTTTGGGTCTTGAGACGCATCTGCCAGCTCCCACCCCAGCCCTCTTTAACTCATTCTCACCAAAGCTTGGGTCCCCTTCTGCTGCGGAAGCAGGGAGAGGCTGCTCCCGTTTCCCCACCACGGTCTTGAGGGCAGTCAGGCAGGCTCCTATAGGGAGAGCGCTTGGAGAGCTGGACGGAAAGGGAGGGTTGCTGATGACTATGAGAGGGGTGGATGGGGAGACCAGCGTATAAATCCCCTGCACTCCAGTCAGCACAGCATTGGCCTCAACACTACCCCGCCCTCAGCAGACCCCAAATATTTTCACGCCAGCCCACTGTGTGTGTTAATGTGTGTGTATATACTGTATGTGTGTGTGTGAGTGTGTGTCCCATGAAACCTGTACCATTTTAACCAAAGGTAAATAAAGTGTTGGCAGGTAATCTGGTGTCCTGGCTGTTTGTCACCACCTCGTCTGCTCTTGATCAACCCCCGCACTTCCCTGTGTCACATTTTCCTTCAACACTGTCCAGACTCGTAATCTCTGGTTCACTCAACCATTGAACCTTTCACTGTGTCCGATCCCTGTCCACACACCGTTAAATGTAATGTACCAAGCAGGAGCTTTCACTGCGCAGTCACCCCAGGGTTTGGCGGGGGTGAAATCAGCTAATGTTCCTGTACCCCATCACTTCCCAGTAACCCTTGTTAGAGAGAGAGGAGGGGGATCAGCCAGTGTTCCTGCTCCCCATCACAGTCCAGTGACGCTGGGGTTTGAGAGAGGTGGGGAGGAATTAACCAGGTTTCTTGCTCCCCATCATTGCCCAGTGTCCCTGGGGTTAGAGAGAGAGGGGAACTTAGCCAGGGACTTTACTCCCCATCACTGCCTAGGTACCCCAGTGTGGTGGGGGGGGGGCGGAATTAGCCAGGATTTTTTGTTCTTCATCTTTGTCCAGTGACCTGGGGTTAGAGAGAGGAGGGTATTTGCCAGGGTTCCTGCTCCTCATCACTGTCTAATGACCCTGGGGTTAGAAAGTGTTTATTTTCTACAATGGTCAGGTGATGGATGATCATATGAGCAGCCGGTGCATATCACAAGTCCTAGTTATGTGACTACTGACACCAAGCAGACGATCTCTGAAGAGCAGTGTATTGATAATGGCTGGAGTCACCTGTCTTGTAAAGACACTGTTTCAGAAGAAGGCAATGGCAAACCACTTATGTAAGAAAAAATTGCCAAGAACAATCATGGTGATGGAAAGACCATGCTAGCCCACGACAATACATAATGATAATGTCACACCACACAGCACACAATGACAAAGATGACGCAAAGTGAGCAATAGTGGGCTTTGGATTACCGGGTCACTTAGTGTGTTGGGTGAAGTGGGACTGTACAGGCTGAGCCAGAATGGGTCTGGCATCCATATTTGCTTGTGTTTTTGGGAGGAATACAAGTGTGCATGTACCGTTGGGGATCAGGGTAGAGTCAAATATAGAAAGAAAAGGGTGAGCTAGGGGTTTTCTCTTTGGAGTGAAGGAGAATCAGAGCTGACTTGATAAAGATGTATAAGATAATAGGAGACCTCGGAGTGGATAGCCAGAGGCTTTTCCCAGGGAAAATGGTTAATATGTGGGGGCATAATTTTAAGGTGATTGGAGGAAAGTATAAGGCAATTGTGAGAGGTAAGTTTTTCACATGGGGAGTGGTGGATGTGTGGTACACAACGCCAGAGGCATTGGATTTAAAATGTTGAACTCGAGTGGGTCAAGGACGGTGGAAGCAGACAGATCAATTGTCTTTGTTCCTGCCATGGAGGCTACCATTTTGTGGAACTGTTTTACATCCTCCATCTTGTGAGATGGAGTTGCTTTGCTTTCTATGTTTTACAGTAGGCACAATGATGTTTCAATTAATCTGCTGGACTAGAGATCATTTCCAAATAAGGAGTTATTTGTGAGGTGCTCTTTGGTATAACATAACATGCAGATTTGTGAACGTTGGGGTTGGTGTCTGCTTGAAGTGATTGGAGCTGATTACGGAAGAGAACAAAGAGCCATAAATTACCCATTGTCACTTCCTGGGAAGAGGGTGATAAATGGATGCCGACCTGGAGCAGAGCCAATAAAAAGGTGTTAAAGGTCAGACACAACCTACAGCCAATGACACTGGAATGCAATATTTGAACTGGTAAGGAGCAAGTATAAAAGTGAGCATTTCGAGTGTGCTATCGGCAATAACTCTGTTAAGAGACCCACAATCACAAGAAAGAACCCCCATGACAGGGGCTGGTCATAGAAAGGATCGAGGCCAGTGGAGATCCCCTATTTTGGTTTTATGAATTGGAAAAAGTGGTCTCAGTGGGTATTGATACAGAGGGAACAGTAGAGTTCATGTTCTAAGCTGTTGGCCCAGGGTCAACATAGTTACGTTGTTTGTACAGAAACAATAAAGTGTGAGCTCCAACCAACTATGAGTTGCGTAGTGAATTTCCTAACCTAGTTCCTTTGACAAATGGTCAACAGATGCAGATACATTAGGGACATTTAAGAAACTCTTAGATAGGCACGTGGATGATAGAAAAAGCGGAGGGCTACATGAGAGGGAATGGTTAGATTAATCTTAAGAGTAGGTTAAAAAGTTGACACAGCATTGTTGGCTGAAAGGACTGTCATTAAGAATGCTTACCATGCTGCTCCACACCCACACTTTAGAAAGCCTGATCATCTGGCTATACTTCTACTCCCAGCTTACAGGCAGAGACTAAAGACTGTGATATCAGTGGTGAGGACCAAGAAGGTATGGGAGGCAGAGGGGCACTTATAGGACAGCTTCGAGTTGGTAGATTGTACAATATTCTGGGATTAATCTTTGAGTCTGAATGAATATGCCACAGTTATCACCAACTTCATCGAAACCTATGTGGATGAGTGTGTGCCTTTGAAAACATACCAGACATACCCAAATCAGAAGCCATGAATGAACCTGGAAATTCATAGTCTGCTGAAGGCTAGATCTGTGGCATTAAAGTTTGGTGACACAGGACTATATAAGAAGGCCATGTACAACTTAAGGAGAGCTATCTCAAAGTCAAAAGAACAATTCCAATTGAGGCTGGAGGCATATTTGGGTGCATGTCAACTCTGGCAGAGTTTGCAGGTCATTACTTCCTACAAATCAAAACCTAACCATGAATGGCTGTGATGTTTCACCCCCAGATGAGATCAACGATTTTAATGCATACTTAGAAAGGGAGAATAAAACCACACCTGTGCAAATCCCCGCAGCATCTGGTGCCCCTGTGATCTCTGTCTTGGAGACTGACATCAATGTCTTTCAAGAGGCGTCACGCCCTGATGGTGTACTTGGTAGAGCACTGAAAGCCTGTGCCAACCAACTGGTGGGTGTATTCAAAATCATCTTCAATCTCTTAGTGCTACAGTCGGAAGTTCCCACCTGCTTCGAAAGGGCAACAAGAAGGACAGGGTGAGCTGCTTCAACTATTATTGCTCAGTGTCATTCAAATCTACTGTGATGAAGTGCTTTGAGAGATTGGTTATGGCTAGAATCAACTCCTGCCTAAGCAAGGATGTGGACTCACTGCAATTTGCCTGTCGCCACAATAGGTCTGCATGGATGCAATCTCACCTGGACAACAGCAGTCAAGCTGTTTTTTTTAAATTGATAACAGCTTAGCATTCATCACTTTCATCTCCTCAGTTTTAATCAACAAGCTCCAAAACCTGGGCCTCTGTACCTCCCTCTGCAACTGGATCTTTCACTTTCTCACCAGGAGACTACAGTCTGCGGATTGAATCTCCTCCTCGCTGACAATCAACACCACTGCACCTCAGGGATGTGTGCTTAGCCCACTGCTGTACTCTCTACACCCACGCCTGTGTGGACAGGCATAGCTCAAATGCCATCTGCAAATTTGCTGATAGTACAACTGTCATTGACAGAATTTCAGATGGTGATGAGGTGGTGTACAGGAGTGAGATATATTCAGCTGCTTGAGTGGTGTCACAGCAACAATCTTGCACTTAATGTCAGTAAGGCCAAGAATTAGATTGCAGACCAGGAAGGCTAAGTCAAGGCAACACACACCAGTCACCATCGAGGGGCCAGCAGTGGAAAGGATGAGCAGTTTCAAGTTCCTGGATGTCAACGTCTTTGAGGATCTCTCCTGGACCCAACATACTGATGCAATTGCATAGAAGGCACGACAGCGGCTACACTTCATCAGGAGTTTGAGAAGATTTGGTATGTCACGTCAGACAATCACAGATTTCTACAGATAAACTGTAGAGAGCATTCTAACTGGTTGTGGAGGCGCCACTACACAGAATTGGAAAAAGTTGCCGGAAATCGTGAACTGACAGTTCCGTCATGGGCACAAGCCTCCCCAGCATCCAGAACGCCTTCAAAAGGAAATGCCACAGAAAGGCGGCATCCATCATGAAGGACCCCCATCACACAAGACATGCTTTCTTCTCATTGCTTACCATCAAGGAGGAGGTGCAGGAGCCTGAAGACATTCCCTCAATGTTTCAGGAACAGCATCTTTCCCTCCACCATCAAATCTCTGAATGGGCAATGAATTCATGAAGACTATCTCAGTATTCTTTTCCTCTCTCTTTGCATTACTTAGTTAATTTAATTTTTATTAATATACGGTCCTGTATTTGGCTAGGGTCCCTAAATCTGGCAGAGGCAAAGGACATTGGGAATAGCGAGGGTGGAGCACCACGGGAGGGGTGTGGGACAGGTGGCAGAGAAGGAGCCCCAGGGGTAGGGTTTAGTGCAGGTGCAAACATACCCACCTCCTGAGATACCGGGCAAGTTCATTTGATTCCAAACAGTTGGTTTATTGATCATTACAGAATGTCCCTCTGGTGCCTCCCACTCCCCTCTCTCTTCCCCTTCCCACTCTCAGTTCACAATCATCATCACCGTCATAATGTGCCATGTCGCATGACATGGTGATCGTTCTTGGCGAATTTTTCTACAGAAGTCATTTGCCATTGCCTTCTCCTGGGCAGTCTTTACAAGACGAGTGACCCCAGCCATTATCAGTACTCTTCAGAGATTGTCTGCCTGGCGTCCAGTGGTCACATAACCAGGACTTGTGATCTGCACTGGCTGCTCATACGACCATCCACCACCTGCTCCCATGACTTCATATGACCCTGAGCTGGGGGGCTAAGCAGGTGCTACACCTTGTCCAAGGGTGACCTGCAGACTAGGGGAGGGAAGGAGCCTTACACCTCCTTTGGTGGAGACGTATGTTCAGCCTGTCATCCACACTGCACAGTAGACCCATATCAGAATCTGGTATGTCATCACTCGTGTCATGAAATTTGTTTTTTTTTGCAGTAGCAGTACAATGCAATGCATAAAATTACTGCAGTACTGTGCAAAGTTCTTAGGCACCATAGCTATATACATATATGTGCCTAAGACTTTTGCAGAGTACTGTAAATACTTATTGTACTTTATAATTTTTATTATGTATTGCAACATATATAATATACTAAACCTGATTCTGTTCTTTGTTGCTCTATATAAAGCAGGGCGAGGAAACAGAGCAGAGTTGGGTGAGGTTGGGGATGTTGGCGGTCTAGAGGAGAGTCTGACTGTGAAGGCAGATGAACTGTGGGCACTGACCAGCACATGAAATATTGTTGCTGTCACAGAGATGAGCTTGAATGAACAGCGATCAGATCTGACACCAACATCCTGACGGGGAGCGGGGGGGCGGGCAGGTGGAATGGTGATAAGTCCAAGGATGTGCTGCCGATACAGTGTCAAGGTTGTAAATGGTATAAGTTCAAAGTAAGTTTATTACCAAAGCACATATATGTTAGTATATACAACCTTAAGATTAATTTTATTTTAGGCATACACAGTAAATCCAAGAAACACAATAAATCCAAGAAGCACAATAGAATCAAAGAAAGAGCACACCAAACAAGATGGACCAACAGCCAATGTGCAAAAGATAACCAACTGTGCAAATGTAAAAGAAAAGAAATGTAATAATAAGCAATAAACAACAAGAACATGAGATGAAAAGTCCTTGAAAGTGAGTTCACAGGTTGTTGTAACAGTTCAGTGATGGGGTGAATGAAGTTATCCCTGTTGGCTAAGGGCTAATGACTGTTCCTGAACCTGGGGGTGCAAGTCCTGAGGCTCCTGTACCTTCTTTCTGATGGCAGCAGCTAGAAGAGAGCGTGCCCTGAGTGGTGGGAGTCCCTGGTGATGGATTCTGCTTTCATGCAACAGCACTCCGTGTAGATGTGCTCAATGGTGGGGAGGGCTTTGATATTAAATTTACTTTGAACTTTGAGGCAGCGGGAAGTGCAGACAGAGTCTATGGAGGGGTGGCTGGTTTGTGTGATGGACAAGAGAAAAGGAAAGCATGTGATTTGGTTTGTGTAGAAAGTGGGAGTAGAGAAAGCACGGGAGGACTTTCACACGTAGATATAATAATTATATTTATCGAGCACAATGTAGTTCAAAGTGCTTTACAATGGGATAAAGTGCAAACATAAAACTAAAGTAAAAATAAACATGAAAATAAAAGACAAAAAGATGGTTATAAGCAAGGTTAAATAGGTCTTGGGCCAGTGTTTAGAAGTGTCAACTGATTCTGCATCCATTAGAGTTCCACCATTTAAGAGTGTAGTTTAAAATAGCTGACTTGCTAATTATCTTCTGACTCTAAATTTAAGAGACCGGCAGAAGAAGACTTGAGGGCTTGAGCAGGATTATAAAACAAAAACAATTCTGTGACGTACTCCGATCTCCGATTAATAACAAGTAAGAGAACTTTAAGATCAATTGTAAAGGATACTGGAAGCAAGGACGGGAATGATCCTGATTTTTGCTAAATGTTTAGCAGCGATGTTCTGAATGTGGTGAAGTTTGTCAATCAATTGATTTTGAAGGCCAGTATAAAATGCATTGCAGTAATATAGTCTATTCAATATAAAGAATGTAAGATATAGAAGCAGAATTAGGCCATTTGGCTCTGCTCTATCATTTCATCATGGCTGATCCATTTTCTTTTTCAGCCCCAATCTCCTGCCTTCTCCCCATATCTCTTCATGCCCTGACTAATCAAGAATCTATCAACATCTGCCTTAAATATACCCAATAACTTGGCCTCCATAGCTGCCCGTGACAATGATTCCACAGATTCACCACCCTCTGGCGAAAGAAATTCCTCCTTATCTCTGTTCTAATTGGATGTCACTATTCTGAGGCTGTCCCTTCTGACCTTACACTTCCCTGCCATAGGAAACATCCTCACCACATCCACTCTAACGAGGCCTTTCAACATTCGATAGTTTTCAATGAGATCCCACCTCATTCTTCTGAATTCCAGTGAGTACAAGCTCAGAGCCATCAAGCGTTCCTCATATGACAAGCCTTTCAATCCCACTTGAATTAGTTTTAATAGCACATTTGAACAGTGTGGAATTTTAACTGTATTGACCAGGACTGCCACAGGGCAGAGAGCCTGACAGGTGGAATTTGTTAATTGTGTCCAGGGAAGTGTTCTCATACTGTACATAGATGGCTGTAATAGAGAGAAGGGAAACACTGGACATTCTGTTGGGGAATGAGGTGTCTGTGGGGGAGCACTTTGTAAACATTGTGTGCCATTCTGGTCACCTACTTACAGGAAAGATATCAATAGAGTAGAGAGAAAATTTACAAGGATGTTGCCAGGGCTTGACCTGAGTTATAGGGAAAGGTTGAATTAGTTAAGACTTCATTCTCTGGAGTGCAGGAACATGAGAGGGGGTGACCTCATAGTCATTTATAAAATCACGAGGGGTACGGATAAGATGGATGGTAATTGTCTTTTCCTCAGAGTCAGGAAGTCCAAAATTAGAGAGCACAGATAACAAAGAACTAGGAGCAGGAATCGGCCATTGGACCCGTCAAGCCTGCTCCACCTTTTAATAAAATCATGACTAATGTGACTGTGGACTCAGTTCCACCTACCTACCTTTTCCCCAGAACCCTGAATTCCCCTGTTGTGCAAAAATCTGTCGAACTATGTTGTAAATCTATTTAATGGGGTTGTCTCTGCCGTTTCGCTGGGCAGAGAATTCCACACATTCACTACTCTCAGGGAAAACCAATTTCTCCTCATCGACATCCTAATTCTACTTCCCCGAATCTTAAAGCAATGCCTTCTAGTTCTCATCTCACCCACCAGTGGAAACAACTTTCCTACCTCTATCTTATCCATCTCTCTTCATAACTTTGTTTCGTTAAGATCCCCTTGCATTCCTCCAAATTCCAGCAAGTATAGTCCAAGACGACTCAACCGCTGGCCAATCCACTCATCCCCAGAATCAACCTGGTGACCATCCTCTGCGCAGCCTCCAGAGTCAGTGTGTAAGGAGACCAGAATGGTATGCGGCCTCACTAATACCCTGCACAGTTGCAACATAACCTCCCTGCTCTGAAATTCAATCCCTTTAACAATGAAGGTCAACATTCCATTTGCCTTCTTGATAACCTGTTGCACCTGGAAACCAGCCTTTTGCGATTCATACACAGGAGAGAGAGAGAGTTTAAAAGAGACCTGAGGGCTTAACTTCTTTACTCAGAGGTTAGTGAGTACCTGGAAGGGGCTGCCAGAGGGAGTGGGTGAGGAGGGTACAATTGTAACACTTAAGAGATACTTGCAGAGGGCTGTAACCTCAGCCAGCTCCACCGTCGGGTCTAACCTCTGCAACATTGAGGACATCTTCACTTAAGACAGAATCCATTCTGAAGGACCATCACAACTGGGACAAGCCCTTTTCTCTTTACTACCATCAGGGAGGAGATTCAGGAGCCTGAAGACACGCACTCAACATTTTAGGAGTAGGTTCTTGCCCTCTGAATAGACTGAATTATCTCACTATTTTGCTCTTTTGTTTTATTTACTTATAACTTACATTGTTACTGGTGTTACAAAACAGCAAATTGCATGACATATGTCAGTGATAGTAAACCTGATTCTGATTTTGGGGTACGTAGAGGGGAGGGGTTTGGAAGCCGACTGGTCCAATGTGGCGGACAACTGGGATTAACAGTTGCAGTTCTAGAGCAATCAAGTTCAAGTCAAGTTTATTGTAATTTAACTATATACATGTATACCGCCAAATGAGACAACCAGGGTATAAAGCACAGTAGTACGCATAACACACAATAACTTAGTAAAGTAAGATTTAAATCTGAAAATGCATTATATATCGATAAACAAAGGAAAGTGCATAAACTAAATATTGTGGGGTACAGTACAGATTATCCTAATTCAGCAGCAAGAGGTATCTGTAAACAAAGGAGACACTGTACACATGTTAAAGGTTATAAAAGAGTACTTGATTGGACCTGGTCCCTCAATATCACCTCCCTGAATAGGAAGGCACAGCAGCGCCCCCACTTCCTGGGGAGATTGCGATAAGCGAGGCTCCTCCTTCCTCCCCCCCCCACCCCCCCGCCAACCTTCACTGAATTTTACAGGAGCACCATCGAGAGCGGCCTGACAAGCTACATCTCCGTCTGGTACGGGAGCGACCAAGCTTCGGACTGGAAGACCCTACAAAGGGCTATGAGAATGGCTGAGAGCATCACAGAGGTCTTCCTACCATCCATCGAGGATATTTATCAGGAGCGCTGCGCATGCGGGGCCTTGGTATTATTGAGGATCCCACCCATCCATCCAGCACCTTCCTTGACTTTCAACCATCCGTCAGGAGACTCTGATACATAAGTAGAGCTGCTAGGGCTTGAAGTTTCAATCCCTATGGTAAGTTGGCACTCTCAATGTTGTCTGTGGGCTTGGAGTGGTGACAAGGAGGGAGGGTAAGTACGTCATTGGGGTCATCCGGTGGGCACCCTCCTTCTTTGGTGTTTCGTTGATACGCCCACGACATCTCCAGAGGTCTCAACGATGCTACCTGGCGTCCCAGATACACCCCCCTCAGTTCCATACCCTCCTGTCTTCATCTTGCAGCCCAGTTGTTGTCTTTCCTTTTAATCCAAATCCAATCGCAGCTTTCTTCTGCTGCATTTGACAAGGACTTGATTTCTTGTTGGAGGGAGTGACCCCTCACCCCCATCTTCTTAAATAGACTGGTCGTAGATAAGGACAAGAACAGTCAGGATGGGAAACAGTTTCTTCCCTCAGGCCATTAGGCTTCTGAACTCCCTGCCACATCGTGTTCAAAGTGCCATCAGTTTATATGTACTGCACCCTACAATATTTAATTTATGCACTTTACTTTGTTTATCTATATATAATTAATTTGTAGATTTAATTCTTCCTTTCCCAAGTTATTGTGTGTTACTGTGCTTTACCCTGCTCCAGGGAAGTGTCTCATTTGACGGTATACATGTATAGTTAAATAATAATAAACCTGACTTAAAGTTCAAAATAAATTTATTATCAAGGTACATATATGTCACCATATACAACGGTGAGATTCATTTTCATGTAGGCATACTCAATAAATCTAAAGAATAATAACTATACTTTATACTTTATTGTCACCAAACAATTGATACTAGAACGTACAATCATCACAGCGATATTTGATTCTGCACTTCCCGCTCCCTGGATTACAAATCGATAGTAAATATAAAAAATTTAAATTATAAATCATAAATAGAAAATAGAAAAATGGAAAGTAAGGTAGTGCAAAAAAACCGAGAGGCAGGCCGGATATTTGGAGGGTACGGCCCAGATCCGGGTCAGGATCCGTTCAGCAGTCTTATCACAGTTGGAAAGAAGCTGTTCCCAAATCTGGCCGTACGAGTCTTCAAGCTCCTGAACCTTCTCCCGGAGGGAAGAGGGACGAAAAGTGTGTTGGCTGGGTGGGTCGTGTCCTTGATTATCCTGGCAGCACTGCTCTGACAGCGTGCGGTGTAAAGTGACAGAATCAATGAAAGACCACCCAACTAGGGTGTTCAATCAGAGTACAGAAGACAACAAACTGTAAATACAAAAAGAAGAATAAATAAATAAATAGACAATAAGTATTGAGAACATGAGATGAAGAGTCCTTGAAAGTGAGCCCACTGGTTGTGAGAACATTTCAGTGATGGGGCAAACTGCACCGATGCAACAGGAGTGTTCCCGCGCAGGTCTGACAAAGTGTTTTTAAAAACCCAGTCTCTGTAAAAGAGAGGTACGGCCTAGTCAACGTCGGAGTAACCTTGAGTCAGAGCTTTGGCTCTGTGAGAACAGGGGGACTCCAGGTAAGTTCATTCCTTATTCAACCCTAGAGAGAAGAGGCAGAAGTGAGAGTTCAGAGGCGGTCTGAGGCAGAACCTTTACCTTCAGGGTATGGTTGCAACCTGAGACACACTGCCTCAAGGCATGGTGCAGACAGTCTCCGTAGAAACAAGCCCTACAGCCTAACTCGTCCATGCCAACCAAAATTCCCATGTTTGGCCTGTAGCCCTCTAAACTAGGGGCTCCCAACCTGATTACGTATGCCATTCATGTACTTGGTACAAAGAACCACAGTGAATTATTGAAAGAAGGAATGCTTAATCCAAACTATAGATTTGCAATATTACTCAAACATTAAACACACTGCTCTCCTCCAATTCCTGTACTGGTCCAAGTATCTTTTAAATATTGATTCTCACAATCTTTCTGTTCTTTCCCCAACCAGGCAAACACCTCTCACTGCCTTGTAGCCCTCCCCGTCACATTGAACACCCTCCCTCCCTGTCTCTGTAACCCTCTCCCTCCCTGACACTCTTCCCTGTCTCAGAGACACCCCACCCCCCCACCTCCTCGACACTTCTTCCCGTCTCTATGACTCTTCTCTCTCCAGTACACCTCTTTTAGTCTCTGGGCCCTGGACAGCCCTCTAACACCACCCCGTCTCTATGACTCCCTCTGTCCCCTACATCCCTCCCCATATCTGTGACCCCTCCCTCCACTACAGCCCTTCCCCCTACACTCCTCCCCATCTCTGTGACCCCCCCTTCCCTACAACACACTGTTTCTGTAACCCCTCTTACCCGCTCCTGTGATACTTTCTGGTCCCTGCAACTGCTCCCTATCTCTGGCCCCTGGGATTAATGACTCTGGCCCCAGTACTGATCGTGTTTAATGAATACCGCCTGTGGAGTTAATGCCGAGTTCCTTCGGCATTTGGTCTTTGCGGAGGTGGGGGGGGGGGATATTGATTGGAGTTCATGGGTCATTCGGTCCGAATAGACCAGGACAGGGCACCATGACTTTGTGTCTGTGGTGCCGCGTACACGGGAATCAAACCTGAAGCCCAGGCTGGGCCGAACTGGTCCAGCGAACGGGGGTATACAGGTGCGGCACGGCACTGGCGGCCAGAGCTGCTTGTGGAAGCGAGCGATCCCTGAACCCCGGCTAATACCATCTATCCTCCTCCGCGTGTCTGTTATTCTCCGTGTCTGTAACCCTCGATAACGCTCCCCATGTCTGTAACCCCTACACACCTTCCTGTGTCTGTAACCCCTACACCCTCTCCAAGTCTGTAACCCACTACACCCATCCCCATGTCTGTAACCCCTACACCCTCGTGTCTGTTACCCCTACACCCATCCCCATGTCTGTAACCCCTACACCCCTCCTCATGTCTGTAACCCCCTGCACCCCTCGTCATGTCTGTAACCCCTACACCCCTCCCCATGTCTGTAACCCCTACACCCCTCCTCATGTCTGTAACCCCCTGCACCCCTCGTCATGTCTGTAACCCCTACACCCCTCCCCATGTCTGTAACCCCTACACCCCTCCTCATGTCTGTAACCCCCTGCACCCCTCGACGTGTCTGTAACCCCTACACCCCTCCCCATGTCTGTAACCCCTACACCCCTTCCTGTGTCTGTAACCCCTACACCCCTCCTCATGTCTGTAACCCCCTGCACCCCTCGACGTGTCTGTAACCCCTACACCCCTTCCTATGTCTGTAATCCCTACACCCCTCCCCATGTCTGTAACCCCCTGCACCCCTCGACGTGTCTATAACCCCTACACCCTTTCCTGTGCCTGTAACCCCTACACCCTCGTTGTGTCTGTAACCCCTACACCCCTCCCCATGTCTGTAGCCCCTACACCCCTCCCCATGTCTGTAACCCCCTACACCCCTCGACGGGTCTGTAACCCCTACACCCTCATGTCTGTTACCCCTACACCCCTCCCCTGTCTGTAACCCCTACACCCCTTCCAGTGTCTGTAACCCACTACACCCCTCGACGGGTCTGTAACCCCTACACCCTCGTTGTGTCTGTTACCCCTACACCCCTCCCCGTGTCTGTAACCCCTACACCCCTTCCGGTGTGTAACCCACTACACCCATCCCCATGTCTGTAACCCCTACACCCTCGTTGTGTCTGTTACCCCTACACCCATCTCCATGTCTGTAACCCTTACACCCCTTATGTCTATAACCCCCTGCACCCCTCATCATGTCTGTAACCCCTACACCCCTCCCCATGTCTGTAACCCCCTGCACCCCTCGTCATGTCTGTAACCCCTACACCCCTCTCCATGTCTGTAACCCCTACACCCCTTCCTGTGTCTGTAACCCACTACACCCCTCCATGTCTGTAACCCACTACACCCCTTCCTGTGTCTGTAACCCCTACACCCTCGTTGTGTCTGTTACCCCTACACCCCTCCCCATGTCTGTAACCCCCTGCACTCCTCGACGTGTCTGTGACCCCTACATCCCTTCCTGTATCTGTAACCCACTACACCCCTCTGTGTCTGTAACCCACTACGCCCATCCCCGTGTCTGTAACCCACTACACCCATCCCCGTGTCTGTAACCCACTACACCCTTCCTGTGTCTGTAACCCCTACACCCTCATTGTGTCTGTTACCCCTACACCCCTCCCCATGTCTATAACCCCCTGCACCCCTCGTCGTGTCTGTAACCCCTACACCCCTCCCTATGTCTGTAACCCCCTACACCCATCTCTGTCACTGAGCAGTCATGTCCACCTCTCCCCACTCTCCCTCCCTCTCTCCCCTCTCTCCTTCTCCCCCTCCCCCTCTCTCCCTCTCCCCCCTCTCCCTCTCCTCCTCTTCCTCTCCCTCCCCCCACCCCTCTGGGCAGTGATAGGCAGCAGGTCCCTGGCTGACTCCCCCCCAGCCCTTCCTAGCTCTAACCCACCACTCAGAGTCCCAGACCCGTCCCCGTCTCTCCCCAGACCCGTCCCCGTCTCTCCCCAGACCCGTCCCCGTCTCTCTCCAGACCTGTCCCCGTCTCTCCAGAGAGTTCCCCTCTCTCTCCAGACCCGTCCTCCTCTCTCTCCAGACCCGTCCCCCTCTCTCTCCAGACCCATCCCCGTCTCCCTCCAGACCCGTCCCCCCTCCCTCCAGACCCGTCCCCCCCCTCCAGACCCGTTCCCCCCCTCCCTCCAGACCCGTCCCCCTCTCTCTCCAGACCCGTCCCCCGCTCTCTCCAGACCTCTCTGCTATCAGACTCAGGTGTATTATAAGTGGTGCAGACTGTGAAATCTGTTGTTTTGTGAGAGTGGGCCAGTGCAAAGCCTGAAAATACTCACTGTTCCGAACCCTCGGCCATACGGACACGCGCTGTCCGGACCCCTCGGCCGTACGGACTCTCACCGTCCGGACCCCTCGGCCGTACGGATACTCACCGTCCGGACCCCTCGGCCGTACGGACCCCCCGGCCATATGGACACTCACCGTCCGGACCCCTCGGCCGTATGGATACTCACTGTCCGGACCCCTCGGCCGTACGGACACTCACCGTCCGGACCCCTCGACCATACGGACACTCACCGTCCGGACCCCTCTGCCATACGGACCCCCCCGGCCATACGGACACTCACCGTCCGGACCCCTCGGCCATACGGACACTCACCGTCCGGACCCCTCGGCCGTACGGACACTCACCGTCCAGACCCCTCGGCCATACGGACCCCCCGGCCATACAGACACTCACCGTCCGGACCCCTCGGCCGTATGGACACTCACTGTCCGGACCCCTCGGCCATACGGACACTCACCGTCTGGACTGCTCGGCCGTACGGACACTCACTGTCCGGACCCCTCGGCCGTACGGACACTCACCGTCCAGACCCCTCGGCCATACGGACCCCCCGGCCATACAGACACTCACCGTCCGGACCCCTCGGCCGTATGGACACTCACTGTCCGGACCCCTCGGCCATACGGACACTCACCGTCCGGACTCCTCGGCCGTACGGACCCTTGCCGTCCGGACCCTCGCTGTCCGGACCCCTCGGCTGTCCAGACCCTCACCGTCCGGACCCCTCGGCCGTACGGGCACTCACTGTCCAGCCCCCTCGGCCCACAACGTCATTTATTCATTGATTTACTGAGATACAGGGGCAGAATCGGCCCTTCCTGCCCTTCAAGCCCCATCACCCCAGCAACCCCAGAGTGAACCCTGGCCTAGTCACCGGACAATTTGCAAGGACCAATTAACCCTCCAACCTGGAGTGTATGTCTTCAGACTGTGGAGAATTTACAATCCCCCGCAGGCAGCGGTGGCTGGGAATTCATCCGGGTCAGCTGCATTGTGAAGTGTTGTGGTCACCTCCATGTTGCCACGCCACCCTAACCTTTTAACCAAGATCAGTCTCATGCTTCCCTCCTGCAACTGTGTGCTTCCCTAAAATCCCTGACGTAGCACCCCAGCCACCCCCCAGCAGGGCTGTTCCTATAAACTCACCACTCTCCGTGTAAAGAACTTACCTCTTACATACTCACTCTCCTTTTCTCCAAACACCTTAAATTTATGTCCCCTCTTGTTCGCTATCAGCTCACAAACTAAATGACTCAACTAATTAAACTAAGCTCATGCCAAAGAGGTGTCGCGAGCAAGTGTTCGTGGGTTCAAAGAGCATTTGGACACCTGATGCTGCCACACAAGGGAACCTCCTGGTTATTTGGGTCTACAACCTGCAAGGCATGCGTGGCAAGGAGCCGTCTCCCGGGGTGGCGAAAGGAGCACGGGGGGGTGTCACTGGAGGGGTGGGGGTGCAGAGAAAGTTAATACCCTGGGCGACAGCTGTTAGGGCAGGCATGTCTGATCTCACCCTGCATTCATTCTTGCCTTGCCGTCTCCATTCCAGCCCTAAGGCCTGCTGTGCATATTGAATCCGACTCCAGCCTCCGCTGGCTATTAATAAATCAGACTTTGCAGAGACACAAGACATTGGAGCAGAATTAGGCCATTCTGTCAATCTATCACGGCTGATTTACTATCCCCCTCAACCCCATTCTCCTGCCTTCTCCCCGTATCCTTACTAATCAATCATTACTTTAAATATACCCAATAGCTTGGTCTCCGCAGCTGTTTGTGGACATAAATTCCACAGATTCACACCCTCTGGTTAAAGGAATTCTTCCTCATCTCCGTCCCAAAGGGATGTCCCTATATTCTGAGGCTGTGCCCTCTGGTTCTAGACTCCCCCTACATCGGAAATGTCCACTCCACATCCGCTCTGTCGAGGCCTTTCAAAATATGATAGGTTTCAATGACATCTCCCCTCATTCTTCTAAACTGCAGCCAGTACAGGCCCAGAGCCACCAAATTCTCCTCATATGTTAAGCCTTTCATTCCCAGATTCTTCTGGTGAACCTCCTCTGGAGCCTCTCCGATGTCAGCATATCCTGGACCAAAATCACTCACAGCGCTCCAAGTGAGGCCTCACCAGGTCCTTATTAGGTCTCAGCATTACATCCTTGCCTTTATATTCTAGTCCTCATGAAATGAATGCTAACATAGAAAGCCCATGAAAGCCCAGCAGCGTCTCTACTTTCTGCGAAGGCTGAGAAAAGTCCATCTCTCACCCCCCATCCTCACCACATTCTACAGAGGTTGTATTGAGAGCATCCTGAGCAGCTGCATCACTGCCTGGTTCCGAATTTGCACCATCTCGGATCGCAAGACCCTGCAGCGGATAGTGAGGTCAACTGAGAAGATTATCGGGGTCTCTCTTCCCGCCATCTCAGACATTTACACCACACGCTGCATCCGTAAAGCAAACAGCATTATGAAGGACCCCATACACCCCTCATACAAACTCTTCTCCCTCCTGCTATCTGGCAAAAGGCACCGAAGCATTCGGGCTCTCACGACCAGACTATGCAACTGTTTCTTCCCCCAAGCCATCAGACTTCTCAATACCCAAAGCCTGGACTAATCTACTGCCCTCTACTGTGCCTATTGTCTTGTTTATTATTTATTGTAATGCCTGCACTGTTTTGTGCACTTTATGCAGTCCTGGGTAGGTCTGTAGTTGAGTGTAGTTTTGTGTTGTTTTACATAGTTCAGTGTAGTTTTTGTATTGTTTCATGTAGCACCATGGTCCTGGAAAACTTCTCGTTTTTACTGTGTACTGTACCAGCAGTTATGGTCGAAATGACAATAAAAAGTGACTGACTTGACTCGACATGACTTGAACATTGCTCTTGGTTTCCTTACCACTCTCTCTGGGTGGACGGATAGAGATACATCTCTACCAAAGGCTCTCCTTCCCTCCCCTGGCCTGCAGCTCAACCTTGGGCAAAGTGTACCACCTGCCTAGACAACGACTTCCCCCCACCAACCCCAGTCAGGGTCAATTCAAGCCACAGGATCAGGTCTGTGGAAAAATTTGCCAAGGACAATCGTCAAGTGAATGATTGCCCACATCATACAAAATGGCACAGAAGGAATGAATGGCCACTATTTCAACCTGCAAGTTCACCTTTAGGGAATCCTGCATGAGCTCTCCAAGTCCCTTTGCACCTCAGATTTCTGAAGTTCCACCCCCTCTCCCCCCACCCCGTTTAGAAAATAGTCGATGCCTTTATTCCTTCTACTAAAATGCATGACCGTACACTTCCCTACACGATATTCCTGAAGAAGGGTTTCGGCCCAAAACATAAACTGATTAATAATTCCCTTGGATGTCATCTGACATGCTGAGTTCCTCCAGCATTTTGTGAGTGTTCTCTAGATTCCCAGAATCTGCAGAATCTCTTGTTTACTCTATTCCATCTGCCACTTCTTTGTCCATTCTCCTAATCAGTCCAAACCCTTCTGCAGGCTCCTTTGTTCCTCAACACTGCCTGCCCCTCTGCCTATTGTTATATCCTCTGTGATCATGCAAGGAGGTAAGGATAAACTTGCAAATAGGGTCTAAACATGAGTGACGTGGAGGGGTAAGGTGACGGGGAGGGGGGAGTGTCGATGGGGAGGGTTAAGGTGATGGGGATGGGGGAGAGTCGACAGAGAAGGGTAAGGTGACGGGATGGGGGAGAGTCGACGGGGAGGGGTAAGGTGACGGGGATGGGGGAGAGTCGACGGGGAGGGGTGAAGTGACGGGGAGGGGTGAGAGTCGACCGGGAGGGGGGAGAGTTGACCGGGAGGGGTAAGTTGACAGGGAGAGGGGAGATTCAACGGGGAGGGGTAAGGTGACGGGGAGGGGTATGGTGATGGGGTGAGTTCACATCTCTCATTTCACTTGTTCCAACAAGGGACCTCGTTTGGGAATACCAACTCATATCCTCCCCCCTCCTCCATTACCGGAGCTATCTGGGAATTAACCCCTCAACCAACAGGACAGGCTGCCAAATCTCGGGTTGTTTGTCGATGCCTCAACCCCGTTTTGAACGTTCAACCCCAGCACCCTAGGTTAACCCTTTCCACATACCTTGCCCTCTGCCAATATTCTTGTTCCTGACACTGTCGCACAGTGACCTGCGTTAACATCTTACCGCGTCCTTTTACCCAGGTTAGCCTTGTTCAATTAACTCTTTCCTGAAACCCTTGTAGGGATTAACCCTTTGCTGGACTAACTCCAGTGTACCTGGGTTAACCCTTTGCTGGACTAACTAACTCCAATGTATCTGGATTAACCTGTTACTGGACTAACTCCATTGTATCTGGGTTAGTCTTTCCTTCTGCCTACTCTGGTTTAACCCCTTCATGCACATCTTGATGGATTAACCTTTTAACATTAAGATTGAGATAGGCTTTATTTGTCACATGCATGGCACTATGGTACTGTGCAATACCTTAGGCACATATATATAGCTAGGATACCTCAGACTTTTGCACAGTACTGTATGTTGTGAAATTTGTTGTTTTGCGGCAGCAGTACAGTGCAATTTTAGGCCAGGGTCGACCATGGACATTGTGTATGCAAGCCAGGACAGCACAATATGGAGAGCAAGCTGTTGTCTATGTAGCAAGCTCCCCCTCTCCACGTATCTGATGAATTCAAAGGAAAGACAGAGACCGATACAGTTCAGCACCAGAGACGCTGCGGGAGTTGTTGGTCAGCATTGCACTCAACGTAGCGCTAAGAGGAGAGGGAAAATACGGAGGTAGAGTTCAAATGGACACTGTGGAAAAAGCCTTAGGCACCTAACTATCTCTCTTTCTCTGTTGCCATGCTTTTGCCCGATGTGGCATGCCCACAACTTGTAACCCTAACCCGTTTGACTTTGGACTGAGGGAGCACCTGGAGGAGAGAGTGCAAACGCCTCGCAGACAGACAGCGGTGAGTATTGAACCCGGGTCACAAGCACTGTAACAGAGTCATACCAACTGCTGCTCTACCGTGCTGTCCCATTTCACACGTCTCAGCCAGTGTTCATCCGTTTTCACACACCACACCCTGTGTACTCCCCAGGTTAACCCTTCCATCTCCCTTTCTCCCCTTACCTGCTGGAGGTGAATCTTTTCGCATTCTCTGGGGAAAAGACTGCTACCATCCACCTTATCTGTGCCTATCATAGCTTTAAACATTTCCATCAGGTCAGCACTTAGTTTCCTCTGTTCCAAGAAATAAAGTCACATCCTGGCCACCCTCTGTCTTTAAACTTAAGCCTTTCGGTGCTGGGAACATTCTTGTTAATCTTTTCGACACTCTTTCCAGTTTAACCACGTCTTTTCTGTAGCAGGGTGACCAAAACTGTACACAGTGCACAGATATGTTCAGGTACGGGCAGACATTAACACAGACCCACAAACACTTCAAGTGATTTCAAGATTGTTTAATGTCATTTCCTGTGCACAAGTGTAAAGGAGATCAAAATCATTGTTACTCTGGATACGATGCAGCATAAAAAACACACAATAAGATAAAGAACACAATAATAATGAAAAACACAATAAATAAAAATACGTTAGAAAACTTATGCATGAATTGTATGTCCACAAAGTGATGCTAGGCACAGCAGTCTCTGTGCATAAGGTAACTGACAGGAAATGATAAAGCAGTGGTGGTTGGGGATGTGGTGGGGTGAGTTATAGAGTCGTAGAAAAGTACAGCACAGAAACAGGCCCTTCAGCCCATCTAGACTGTGCCAAAATATTTAAACTGCCTAGTCCCATTGGCCTGCACCCGGACCATAGCATCCATGTCCTTACCGCCCATGTACCTATCCAAACTGCTCTTACATGTTGAAATCAACATCACATCCACCCCTCACATTGACAGCTCGTTCCACACTCTCACCACCTTCTGAGTGAACAACTTTTCCCTCATGTTCCCCTTAAACTTTTCACCCTTAACCCCTTTCCTCTCTTTGTAGTCTCTCTCAACCTCAGCGGAGAGAGCCTATCTATACCCTTCATAATTTTGTATACCTCTATCAAATCTTTTCTCAATCTTCTATGTTCCAAGGAATAAAGTCCTAACCTATTCATAAAGTAACAGGCATAAAAGTTGCTGGTGAACGCAACAGGCCAGCAGCATCTCTAGGAAGAGGTACAGTTGATGTTTCGGGCTGAGCCCCTTCGTCAGGACTAACTGAAGGAAGAGCTGGTAAGAGATTTGAAAGTGGGAGGGGGAGATCCAAAATGATAGGAGAAGACAGGACGGGGAGGGATGGAGCCAAGAGCTGGACAGGTGATTGGCAAATGGGATATGAGAGGATCATGAGACGGGAGGCCCAGGGAGAAAGAAAGGGGGAGGGGGGGAAACCCAGAGGATGGGCAAGGGGTATAGTGAGAGGGACAGAGGGAGAAAAAGGAGAGGAGAGAGAAAGAATGTGTGTATATAAATAAATAATGGATGGGGTACGAGGGGGAGGTGGGGCATTAACGGAAGTTAGAGAAGTCAATGTTCATGCCGTCAGGTTGGAGGCTACCCAGACGGAATATAAGGTGTTGTTCCTCCAACCTGAGTGTGGCTTCATCTTAACAGTAGAGGAGGCCGTGGATAGACATACCAGAATGGGAATGGGACATGGAATTAAAATGTGTGGCCACTGGGAGATCCTGCTTTCTCTGGCGGACAGAGTGTAGGTGTTCCATCTCTCACCTTGTCAAATGCCTCACTAAAGTCTGTGTAGACAGCATCCACTGTGTTGCCTTCATCTACATTCCCAGTAACTTCCTCACAAAGTTCTATAGATTGGTTAGACACGACTTAGCACACAAAAAAGCCATATTGACTCTCCCTAATCAGTCCCCGTCTATCCAAAAACTTATCTATCCGGTCCCTTAGAATACTGTCTAATAACTTTTGCACTACTGATGTCAGGCTCATCAGCCGATAATTTTCTGTTTTATTTTTAGATCTTTTCTTAAATAGTGGAACAAAATTGGCTATCCTCAATCGTTCAGTACCTCACCTTTTGCTAGGGTGATTTATTGAATTGAATTGACTTTATTTCTTACATCCTTCACATACACGAGGAGTAAAAATGTTTACGTTACATCTCCATCTAAATGTGCAATGTGCAATCATAGTAATTTATAATAATTTATAATAAATAGAACAGTCAATGTAATATAGAGTACACTCAAACCAGTGAGTTCATCAGTCTGAGACCCAGTGGAAGAAGCTGTCCTGGAGCCTGTTGGTCCTGGCTTTGGTACTGCAGTACCGCTTCCCAGATGGTAGCGGCTGGAACAGATTGTGGTTGGGGTCACTTGGGTCCCCAATGATCCTGCTGGCCCTTTTTACACACCTATCCTTGTAAATATCTCTGCTAGGGCCCCTGCAGTTTCTGCACTTGCCTCTCACAGGGTCTCAGGCCCTGGGGATTTATCCATCCTCATTTGCTTTAAGACAGCAAACACCTCCTCCTCTGTTGTCAGTGTATAGTCCATGATCTTTCTGCTGCCTTACCTCACATCTATAGACTCTGCATCCATCTCTCATGTAAACACAGATGCAAAAAATCCATTTGAGATCTCCCTCATCTACTTTGGCTCCACATAGATTACCACTCTGATCTCTCAGAGGACCAATTTTGACCTTTGCTATCCTTTTATCGTTAGGACTCTAATTCATCTTGTCTGCTAAGGCAACCTCGTGCCTCCTTTTAGCCTTCCAGTTTCTTTTTAAAATGTTCTCTTCAGTTTATTGTACTCCATAAGTACCTCATTTGTTCCTATCTGCCTATACCTACTAAACTTCCATTTTTTCCTTAATGAGAATCTCAATATTCTCAAAAACCGAAGTTCTCTAAACCTGTTATCTTAACCTTTCATTCTGACAGACACATAGAGCTATGTACTCTCAAAATTTCACTTTTGAAGGCCTCCCACTTACCCAGTTAGAACCTCAACCCGTGGGCCAGACCTATCTTTTTCCATGTTTACTTTGAAACTAATGCATTGTGATCACCAGATGCAAAATGTTCCCCAACACAAACTTTTGTCACCTGCCCTGTCTCATTGCCTAGTAGCAGATCCTGTCTCGCACACTCTCTCATTGGGACTTCTACATCAGGAAACTTTCCCGAACACATTTGACAAACTCGATCCTATCTAGTCCTTTTACAGTTTGGGAGTCCCAGTCAAAATGTGGAAAGTTAAAATCACCCACCATAACAATGTTATGTTTCCTGCAACAGTCTGTGATCTCTCTGTAAATTTGCTCCTCTAAATCTCATGGGCTGTTGTGTGGTCTGTAATATAACGTGACTATACCATTCTTATTTCTCAGTTTCCCCTTAACGCCTCCCTAGACGAGTTCTCCAGTCTGTCCTGACTGAGAACTGCTGTGATCCCTCCCCCTTTAATCCTTCCCACACTCATGTCTAAAACAGCGGAACCCTGGAGTACTGAGCTGCCAGTCGTGCCCCTCCTGCAACTGAGTCCCACTAACGGCTACAATATCACCATTGCAGGTGCTGATCCCTGCCCTGAGCTCGTCTGCCTGTCCTACAGTACTTCTTGCACTGAAATATACACAGCTCAGGACTTCAGTTGCACCATGCTTAACCTTTTGATCCTGACTTCGTCTGAGGTCTTGTCTGTCTCCACAACCTCTCCACTGTCTGTCTGGCACTCTGGTTCCCACCCCCCCTGAAAATCTTACACCCTCCCTCCCGCACCTACACCTTAGCCACGTGTTAATCTGTATAATCTTCCTATTTCTGGCCTTACTACAATGTGCTATGGGTAGCAATCCTGAGATCACAACCCTGGCGGTCCTGCCCTTTAACTTAGCACCTAACTCCCTGAACTCCCTATGCAGAACCTCGTCACTCGTCCTACCCATGTCCTTTGTACCTACGTGAACCTCGGGCTGTTCACCCTCCCACTTAAAACTGCTGAGGACCTGATTAGTGATGTCCGGGACCCTGGAACCCAGGAGGCACCACACTATCCGGAGCCTCACACTCACCCACAGAACCTCCTTTCGGTTCCCCTAACTAATGAATCCCCTATCACCACAGTTCACCTCTTCTCCCCCTTCCCATCTGAGCCAGAGACCTGACCACTGTGACTTTCCTCTGCTAGGTCGATCCTCCCTTCCCACCCAACGCTGTCCAAAGTGATATACCTGTTGTTGAGGGGGATGGCCACAGAGGGACTCTACACTGGGTGCTTAACCCAGTCTCTCAGTCACCCATTCTCCCGTGTCCTGCACCTTGAGTGTAACTACCTCTGTCTATGTCCTATCTATTCAGCCTCCCAGAAGCTCTGGAGTTTATCCATTTCCAGCTCCAACTCCTTTTTGGTCAGTTAGAAGCTGCAGCTGAATGCATTTCTCACGGTTATAGCCGTCAGGGACACTGAAGGTCTCCCTGCCCATCCACATCCTGCAAGAGAGGCATTCATCTATCCTGCCCAACATCTCTACTATTCTATCTGAGCAGATATAAAGAAGGAAAACAATAAATAAACTTTTTAAAAAATTTACCTGCAGTATTTTTGCCTTCTCTCACTCAAGCCTCTCTTCGCTGAAGCCTCCAAGAGCTAAAGCCTCAGAATCTCCGCTCCAACACTGTCCGCTCCAACACTGTCCGCTCCAACACTGTCCGCTCCAACACTGTCCGCTCCAACAATGGCCGCGCCAACACTGTCCGCGCCAACACTGTCCCCACCAACAGTCCGCTCCAACACTGTCCGCTCCAACACTGTCCGCTCCAACACTGCCCGCTCCAACACTGCCCGCTCCAACACTGCCCGCTCCAACACCGTCCGCTCCAACAATGACCGCTCAGCTTGACCCTGCCTTACCTTAATTTGTTCTTGCCAGTCAATCCTGATCGCTGCTCAAAACACCAGACTTAAATTGATGCCTTATGCACTGAGTCGGCGAAGCTGAGCGAACTGTGCTCACGCTTCAGATGCTGCTCATAAAGCCGGCGGGTGGAGGTATTGATCAGCCTTACTCCTTGGGGAAAGTGTCTGTGTGTTAGTCTGGTGGTCCTGGTGTGGATGCTAAGTAGCCTCCTCCCTGATGGGAGTGGGACAAACAGTCCATGAGCAGGGTGGGTGGGATCCTTTATGATGTTACAGGCCCCTTTCCGGAAACTTTCTGTGTATATGTCCTTGATGGTGGGACGGGTGGTGCTGATAATGTATTTGGCAGTTTTAGCCCATCTCGGTGCAGTTCCCATACCACACAGCGGTGCACCATGTTCGGATGCTCTCTACTGCAGCTTTGTAGAATGATGCGAGTATTGACACAGAAAGTCAGGCTCCCTCCAGCCTCCTCAGAACGTAGAGGCAATAGTGAGCTTTCCTGACCATGTAGGATGTGTTTTGGGATTGTGAGGATCCAGCCCCGAGAGCAAGGACCTAGCTGATTATGTGCCAGGGCAGACTGGAAAGACCAGGGTGTCAGGGCCGGAGGCGAGGGACGGGCCAGTGTTCAGATTCTTGATCCACGAGGTCTACTCGCCTCTGTGCTAAACTGAGGCCGTGGCCAGCAACTGACGGGCTCCTGGACTGGTCGCAGCAATGAACTGACTTTGTGTCTGTGGGCTCACTTTCAGGAACTTCCATTCAGAGGCAGACTGTTTGCACCAGTTTACGCACATTGGGTCTTGATTCAAATGGGTTCTTTTGTGTTTCTTTGTTTAGCGGCTGCCTGCAAGGAGACAAACCTCAAGGTTGTATAATGTATACACACTTTGATAATAAATATACTTTGAACATTGAACTTTTGAGAGGCAGTGAAAGATGTGCACTCCCAGTTTGAAACTGCTCGTGGTTTCCACGGCTCTGCCGCTGATGTAGAGAGGGGTGAGAGCTCTCCTCAGGTTGGTAACCATTTCTTTTGTCAAACTAACATTGAGGAAGAGGTGATTTGCCTGGCACCACACCTCGAGCTCGTCCACGCCTCCCCGTAGGCCGTTGGTGATGAGCTCCACCATAATACACTAGTCAAACACACACACACATGCACACAAATGCATACCATGCATCCACACTTGCACGGACACACACAAAAATGCATGCCATGCTTGCACACTTGCGCGCACACACACACACACAAATGCATGCCATGCATCCACACTTGCACACATAGACACACACACACACACACAGAGTCAGTTCCCCCTGTCTATCCACCCCATCCTAGTCACCCTGAGTATTACCCGGGTTACCTACGTTGACACGGGGGTGGGGGGGGTGGGGAAGGGGAACAGTCGGCTGTCTGTGGGTGCTCCAACACCCCGGCCCCCGGCCCCTGGCCCCTTCTCTGCCCAGGTCCGGCGCACAGCCGACCTTCCTTGGCCGTCAGCCGCGGGCAGGAAGTTCTGCAGCAGCCGGGAGTTTGGTGAGAGGAAGTGGTGAGGGCAGGCGCTGCTGAAGGAGGGCGCTCTGCAGGGGAGGGGTGGGGGCCCAGCAGCTTCTGCACACCCCTGCTCCCCCCCCACCACCACCGCAGCTTCCGGCACAGAAGGCTCAGCACCGGCGCTTGGCCAGAATCTCGGCTCCCTCATCTCGTCCACTGTAACATGCAGCGGTGAGAGGCTCCACTCAGCCATGGACACCATCGCCGAGGAATTTCTGGAGGGCAAGGATGGCGACGAGGGAGAGCCCAGGTAGGAGGGGGGCGGCGCCAAGGAGGGAGGGAACCAGGGGCAGGAAACCCTCCAACTCTCCGTCCGGGGTGGGGGGGGTGTGGGAAGCAGGGAGAGAGGATGCCGACAGGAAGTGCATTTCCTCCTGGCCCAGGAAGGGGTTGAGGGAGGGAGGCAGGGAGGAGGTTGGTGCTGAGGGAGCGAGGGAGGGAGCTGGTAGCAGAAAGCCTTCCATCACTTGATGTTTGAAGTAGTGGTGAGAGTCTAGGACCAGAGGGCCAGAGTGTCTGACTAAATGGATGGCCCATCAAAACTGAGATGAGGAAGGTGGTGCAGGGACAGGGAGGGCACCTGGTGGTGAGTGAGGCGTGGGTGGGGGTGGAAGAGGGGTAATGAGGGAGAAGATGAAAAGAGGTGACCTAATAGAGGTGTTTTTAATAGATTTTGAGAGGCATTAATCATGTGGATAGTCAGAGGCTTTTCCCCAGGGCTGAAATGGCTAGCACGAGAGGGTGCAGTTTTAAGGTGCTTGGAAGTAGGTACAGAGGAGATGTCAGGGGTCAGTTTTTTTTACTCAGAGTGGTGAGTGCGTGGAATGGGCTGCCGGCAATGGTGGTGGAGGTGGATACGATAGGGTCTTTTAAGAGGCTCCTGGACGGGTACATGGAGCTTAGAGAAATAGAGGGCTATGGGTAACCCGAGGTAATTTCTAAAGTAGGTACATGTTCAGCACAGCATTGTGGGCCGAAGGGCCTGATTTGTGCTGTAGGTTTTCTGTGTTTCTAAGAGGAGGGCAGGAAGAAGTTAGGATGGTGGGGAGTGAGGGAGAGGAGGAGGAGGAAGGGCTGGTAGTGAGGAGGGAAGGAAGTGTAGAAGGAGGGGGTGGTACTGAGGGAGGGTGGAGGAAAGTGGGGGGGGTGGGGGTGATGATCGCTGAAGGTACAGGCAGCTCGGATGGGGAGGGGCTTTCTGTTGCATCAAACTGCAGGCAGTGCAGATCCCAGAGAGACTCCGGCCCAGGGGTGAAGGTCCCATCAGTAGAGCAGACGGTGAGAGTGAATGGGAAGGGGTGGGGTCCCATTGGGAGTGAAGGAGAAAGGGTGGGGTCCCATTGGGAGTGTGGATCATGGGGTTGAATGGGGTGCGGTGTGAGCCCCATTGGGAGTGAATGGGAAGGGGTGGGATCCCATTGGGAGTGTGGACAGAGGAAGTGAATGGGAAGGGGTGGGGTCCCATTGGGAGTGTGGACGGTGGGAGTGAATGGGAAGGAGTGGGTCCCAGTGGGAGTGTGCCCTGCAATGTTTGGACATATTTTCACTGTGCGCATTTCCCATGGGTTTTAAACACATTTCCCGTGTAACAATGGATGTCTATTCCCAATTACAGTTTTGTCCCAAGAGAGAGGTCGTATACCTCGGGGTCTCTGTCGGATCTGGGGGTGAGTAATGGGGCGTCAGTGGGTGGGAATCACTGGGCAATGGAAATTGAACTGGACCAGGTGATACACAGATCAGGAGAGCTCTCCCCTGTCCAACCAATGGTGGTGTGTGACCAGTATATAGAGTTACTAGTGTACAGTGTTACCGGAGCACAGTGTCACAGTGTACAGTCTTACTGAAGTACAGTCTTTGTGATGTACAGTGTTACCAGCATGCAGTGTGATACATGTCCACAGTTTCATTTTCCTGGGAGTCCATAGTTTTGTTTCTGTGAGCGTTACCTTATGACGTATGCCGACGGTATAAAAGAAATGCGGTCATAGTGCTGAGAAGGAGTTGAAGGAAAGAGAGAGCAAGTGAAGACTGCACTTCGAGCTATCCGGGAACAGCTCACAATCGAGAAGGGTAAAGTCTAATGCTGACCCAAACCCAAAGGATTGGGTTAATCAGTGGCACACTGTGCATTGTGGAGACGTGTCTGTTCTTCATATGATCCATGGGTGTGGATTTCGTGACAGTCACTTTGTGAAATCGCTCTTCGTGGACTTCGGTACAGTATTCCTCGGCTGGGATCTCCGGTAACCACTTCTTTGTTCGCTAGCCGTGGAATCTTTGGAATTCGTCATGATCGTCTTGTCGCTGCATTGTGAATCCACAAGTCTTACCTCTCACCCATTTTGTGAATTACTGGGACTCTCTGATCTGCCACTTTAAGACTGTGCTTGAGTAAGATTTGTGAAGAACGGGTTCTAAGGTTGACTGTAAGGGAGCTATAGAGGCATAACACTGTTAACTTCTGTTTAAGAAAGTAGTTTATTGAATTTTCTATATTTTTGAGTAGATGTAAATATAGTGGTTTTAATATCAACTTGTCATCTCTTGCTGCTGGTATGTTATGAAGTCATAACAAGTGATACTGAAGGACAGTGTTACTGGAATACAGCATCACCAGAGTACAGTGTACAGTGTTACTGAATACAGATCATGAGAGCTCTCCACTGTCCAACCAATAGTGGTGTGTGACCAGTATATAGAGTTACTAGTGTACGGTGTTATCGGAGTATAGTATTACCGGAGTACAGTGTTACCAGTGTGCAGTGATACTAGAGGACAGTGTTAGCAGAGTACAGTGTTAATGAAATAGTATTTACAGTGTTACAGGTGTAGATAGATAGATACTTTATAAATCCCAAAGGAAAATACAGTGTCACAGTAGCATTACAAGTATAAATATTAGAAGAGAAGTAAGAAAGAATGAGAAATAAGTTACCTCAAACAGTCTAAGAGGAGGGAGTCATCACTTCCCTGGCTATAGGTTGACTCATTATAGAGTCGAATGGCTGAGGGTAAGAATGACCTCATACGGTACTCTTTGGAGTAACGCATTTGTCTTAGTCTGTTACTGAAAGTGCTTCTCTGTTCAGCCAAGGTGGCACGCAGAGGGTGAAAAATATTGTCTAGGATTGCCAGGATTTTCTGTGGGGTCCTTTGCTTTACCACAGCCTCCAGTGCGTCCAGTTTGACTCCCATAACAGAGCCAGCCTTTCTGATCAGTTTATTGAGCCTGTTGGCATCACCCATGTTGATGCCATTGCCCCAGCACACCATCCCATAGAAGATTGTACTGGTGTGAACAGACTGGTAGACATGTGAAGGAGAGGCCTGTATACTCCAAAGGACCTCAGTCTCCTCAGGAAGCAGGGGTGACTCTGGCCCTTCTTGTATACAGAGTGTGTGTTGGAGCTCCACTCAAGTCTGTCATCCAGGTGCACCCCCAGGTACTTGTTCCTCATCACATCCATGTCCTGAACATCAATAGTAACAGGGAGCAGTGCAGGCCTAGTCTTCCTAATGTCCATCACCATCTCCTTTGTCTGACTAATGTTGAGCTGCAGAAGATTCAGCTTGCACCATTCGACATTTGTAGTGTTACCAGTATAAGATGTTACTGGAGTACAGTGTTACCAGTGTATAGACCATAAGACACGGGAGCAGAATTAGGCCATTTGGCCCATCAAATCTGCTCTGCCATTCAATCATGGCTGATCCTTTTGCCCCCTCCTCAGTCCCACTCCCTGGCCTTCTCCCCGTAACCTTTGATGCTGTGGCCAATCAAGAACCTATCAATCTCCACCTTAAATAAACCCAACAACCTGGCCTTCACAGCTGCCTGTGGTAACAAGTTCCACAAATTCACCACCCTCTGACCAAGGAAATTACTCTGCATCTCCGTTTTAAATTAACACCACTGTATCCCGAGGCTGTGCCCTCTTGTCCTAGACATCCCAACCATGGGAAACATCCTTACCTCATCTCTGTTCAGCATTTGAAAAGTTTCAGTGAGATCCCTCTCATCCTTCTAAATTCCAGCGAGTACAGACCCAGAGACATCAAATGTTTCTTAAATGATAACCCTTTCATTCCTGGAATCATCCTTGTGAACCTCCTCTGGACTCTCCCGGGACAGCGCGTCTTTTCCTAGATGAGGAACCCAATACTGTTCAAAATACTCAAGCATTATAAGGCCTTACCAATGCTTTATAAAACCTCAGTATCACATCCCTGCTCTTGTATTCCAGACTTCTTGAAATGAATGCTATCATTGCATTTGCCTTCCTCACTACCGACTCAACCTGCATTAACCTTTAGGGTGTTCTGCACAAGTCCCTTTGCATCTCAGATTTTTAGGTTTACTCCCCGTTTAGAAAAAGCCAGCACATTTATTTCTTCTATCGAAGTGTATGACCATGTATTTTCCAACATTGTATTTCATTTGCCACTTTCTTGCCTGTGCTAACTCATTGATACTGTATACAGCGTAAAAAGAAGCAGTCCCAACGCTGACCCCTGTGGAACACCACAAGTCACTGGCTGTTGGTAAGGCAAAACAGACAAGGATCCTTTTATTCCCACTCACTGCCTCCTACCAATCAGCCAATGCTCTAACCATCCCAGTAGCTTTCCTGCAATACCATGGGCTCCTAACTTGGTAAGCAGCCTCATGTGTGGCACCTTGTCAGAGGTCTTTTGAAAATCCAAATATACAGCTTCCATTGCCTCCCCTTTATCTCTCCTACTTGTAATCTCCTCAAAGAATTCCAACTGGTCTGTCAGACAGGAATTTCCCTGAAGGAACCCATGCTGACTTTGTCCTGCCTTGTACTGTGTCACCAAGTACTCCATCACCTCATCCTTAACAATTGACTCCAACATCTTCCCAGCCACTGAGGTCAGGCTAACTGGTCTATAATTTCCTTTCTGCTACCTCCCTCCTTTCTTAAAGAGTGGAGTGACATTTGCAATTTTCCAGTCCTCTGGCACCATGGCAGAGACCAATGATTCTTGAAGGATCGCTACTAATGCCTTCACAATCTCTACCAATACCTTTTTCAGAATCCTAAGGTTCAGTTCATCTGGTCCAGGTGACTTAACTATCCTTGGGTACCCTTAGATCTTTCAGCTTTGTGAGCACCTTCTCCCTTGTAATAGTAACTACACTCACTTCTCTTCCCTCACACCTTTCAATATCTGGCACACTGCTAATATCTTCCACCATGAAGACTGGTGCAAAACACTCATTTAGTTCATTGGTCATGTCCTTGTTCCCCCATTATTACTTCTCCAGCCTAGTTTTCTAGCAGTCCAATATCCACTCTCATCTCTCTTTTATTTTTCACATACTTGAAAAAGCTTTTTCTGTCCATTTTCATACTGTTTGCTAGCTTGCTTTCATATTTTTTCTATCCCCTCCTAATGATTCTTTTAGTTGCTCTCTGTAGGTTTTTAAAAGCTTCCCAATCCTCTATCTTCCTAAAAATTTTGGCTTTGTTATATGACCTCCCTTTTGCTTTTACATTAGCTCTGACTTCCCTTGTCGGCCACAGTGTACGGTGTGACCAAATTACGGTGCAGTGTACAGTGTGACAGAAGGTGTGATGGTATTTACAGGGCATCCTGGGTGAGTTTGTCAGTGTTTAAAGGGGCTCCCGGGAAGTGTGCCAGTATTTACAGGGGGTCCCGGAGAATGTGTTAGTATTAACACGGGTTCAGGGAAGTGCGTCTGTATTTACAGAGGTTCCCAGGGAGTGTGTCAGTATTTACAGGGGGTCCCGGGGAGTGTGTCAGTATTTACAGGGGGTCCCGGGGAGTGTGTCTGTATTCACAGGGGTCCCAGGGAGTGTGTCTGTACTTACAGGGGGTCCTGGGGAGTGTGTCAATATTTAGAGGGGATCCCGGCGAGTCTGTCAGTATTTACAGGGGGTCCCGGGGAATGTGTCTCTATTTACAGGGGGTTCCCGGGAAGTGTGTCTGTATTTACAGTGGGTCCCGGGTAGTTTTTCAGTATTTACAGTGGGTCCCGGGGATAGTGTCTGTATTTACAGGGGTGTCCCGGGGAGTGTGTCAGTATTTGCAGGGGTATCCCGGGGAGTGTGTCTGTATTTACACGGGGTCTCGGGGAGTGTGTCCGCATTTACTGGGGGTCCCCGGGAGTGTGTCAGTATATACAAGGGGTCCCGGGCAGTGTGTCTGTATTTACAGGGGGTCCCGGGCGGTGTGTCATTATTTACAGGGGGTCCCGGGGAGTGTGTCTGTATTTACAGGGGTCCCGGGGAGTGTGTCAGTAATTACAGGGGGTCCCGGGGAGTGCGTCAGTATTTACAGGGGGTCCCAGGGAGTGTGTCAGTATTTAATGGGGGTCATGGGGAGTGTGTCAGTATTTGCAGGGGGTCTCGGGGAGTGTGTCTGTATTTACAGTGGGTTCCGGGGAGTGTATCAGTATTTACAGGGGGTCTCGGGGAGTGTATCCGCATTTACTGGGGGTCCCGGGGAGTGTGTCAGTATATACAAGGGGTCCTGGGGAGTGTGTCTGTATTTACAGGGGGTCCGGGGGAGTGTGTCGGTACTTGCAGGAGATCCCGGAGAGTGTGTCAGTATTTACAGGGGGTCCAGGGGAGTGTGTCTGTATTTACAGGGGTCCCGGTGAGTGTGTCTGTATTTACGGGGGTCCCGGTGAGAGTGTCCGTATTCTGAGGGGGTCCCGGTGAGTGTGTCAGTATTCACAGGGGTCCCGGGGAGTGTGTCTGTACTTACAGGGGTTCCTGGGGAGTGTGTCAATATTTACAGGGGGTCCCGGGGAGTGTGTCTGTATTTACAGGGGGTCCCGGGGAGTGTGTCAGTATTTACAGGGGGTCCCGGGGAGTGTGTCAGTATTTACAGGGGGTCCTGGGGAGTGTGTCTGTACTTACAGGGGGTCCCGGGGAGTGTGTCAGTATTTAAGGGTTCCTGGGGAGTGTGTCAGTATTTACAGGGGGTCCCAGGGAGCGCGTCTGTACTTACAGTGAGTTCCAGAGAGTGTGTCAGTATTTACAGGGGGTCCCAGGGAGTGCGTCTGTATCTACAGGGAGTCCCGGGGTGTGTGTCAGTATTTACAGGGGTGTCCCGGGGTGTGTGACTGTATTTACAGGGGTGTCCCGGGGAGTGTGTCAGTATATACAGGGGTTCTGGGGTGTGTCCCTGTATTTCCAGGGGGGCCCGGGGAGTGTGTCGGTATTTACAGGTGTACTGGGGATTCTGTCAGTATTTACAAGGGATCCCGGGGTGTGTGTCAGTATTTACGGGGGGTCCCGGGGAGTGTGGCTGTATTTACAGGGGTGTCCCGGGGAGTGTGTCAGTATTTACAGGGGTTCTGGGGTGTGTCCCTGTATTTACAGGGGGGCCCGGGGAGTGTGTCTGTATTTACAGGGGTCCCGTGAAGTGTGTCGGTATTCACAGGGGACCCGGGTAGTGTGTCTGTATTCACAGGGGTCCCGGGGAGTGAGTCTGTATTCACAGGGGTCCCTGGGAGTGTGTCTGTATTTACAGGGGGTCCCGGGGTGTGTGTCTGTATTTACAGAGGGTCCCGGGGAGTGTGTCGGTATTTGCAGGAGATCCCGGAGAGTGTGTCAGTATTTACAGGGGGTCCCGGGGAGTGTGTCTGTATTCACAGGGGTCCCGGGGAGTGTGTCTGTATTCACAGGGGTCCCGGGGAGTGAGTCTGTATTCACAGGGGTCCCTGGGAGTGTGTCTGTATTTACAGGGGGTCCCGGGGTGTGTGTCGGTATTTGCAGGAGATCCCGGAGAGTGTGTCAGTATTTACAGGGGGTCCAGGGGAGTGTGTCTGTATTCACAGGGGTCCCGGGGAGTGTGTCTGTATTCACAGGTGGTCCCGGGGACTGTGTCTGTATTCACAGGTGGTCCCGGGGACTGAGTCTGTATTCACAGGGGTCCCTGGGAGTGTGTCTGTATTTACAGGGGGTCCCGGGGTGTGTGTCTGTATTTACAGGGGTCCCGGTGAGTGTGTCCGTATTTACAGGGGGTCCCGGTGAGAGTGTCCGTATTCACAGGGGGTCCCGGTGAGTGTGTCAGTATTCACAGGAGTCCCGGGGAGTGTGTCTGTATTCATAGGGGTCCCGGGGAGTGTGTCTGTACTTACAGGGGTTCCTGGGGAGTGTGTCAATATTTACAGGGGGTCCCGGGGAGTGTGTCTGTATTTACAGGGTGTCCCGGGGACTGTGTCAGTATTTACAGGGGGTCCCGGGGAGTGTGTCTGTATTTACAGGGTGTCCCGGGGACTGTGTCTGTACTTACAGGGGGTCCCGGGGAGTGTGTCAGTATTTAAGGGTTCCTGGGGAGTGTGTCAGTATTTACAGGGGGTCCCAGGGAGTGTGTCTGTACTTACAGTGAGTTCCGAAGAGTGTGTCAGTATTTACAGGGGTCCCGGGGAGTGTGTAAGTATTTACAGAAGGTCCCGCGAAGTGTGTCGGTATTTACAGGTGTACTGGGGATTCTGTCAGTATTTACAAGGGATCCCGGGGAGTGTGTCAGTATTTACAGGGGGTCCCGGGGAGTGTGTCTGTATTTACAGGGGTGTCCCGGGGAGTGTGTCAGTATTTACAGGGGTGTCCCGGGAAGTGTGTCGGTATTTACAGGGGTACTGGGGATTCTGTCAGTATTTACAAGGGATCCCGGGGAGTGTGTCAGTATTTACAGGGGTCCTGGGGTGTATCCCTGTATTTACAGGGGGGCCCGGGGAGTGTGTCTGTATTTACAGGGCGTTCCGGGGAGTGTGTCGGTATTTGCAGGAGATCCCGGAGAGTGTGTCAGTATTTACAGGGTGTCCAGGGGAGTGTGTCTGTACTTACAGGGGTTCCTGGGGAGTGTGTCAATATTTACAGGGGGTCCCGGGGAGTGTGTCAGTATTTACAGGCGGTCCCGGGGAGTGTGTCTGTACTTACAGGGGGTCCCACGGAGTGTGTCTGTATTTACAGGGCATCCCGGGGAGTGTGTCGGTATTTGCAGGCGATCCCGGAGAGTGTGTCAGTATTTACAGGGGGTCCAGGGGAGTGTGTCTGTATTCACAGGGGTCCCGGGGAGTGAGTCTGTATTCACAGGTGTCCCTGGGAGTGTGTCTGTATTTACAGGGGGTCCCGGGGTGTGTGTCTGTATTTACAGGGCGTCCCGGGGAGTGTGTCGGTATTTGCAGGAGATCCCGGAGAGTGTGTCAGTATTTACAGGGTGTCCAGGGGACTGTGTCTGTACTTACAGGGGTTCCTGGGGAGTGTGTCAATATTTACAGGGGGTCCCGGGGAGTGTGTCAGTATTTACAGGCGGTCCCGGGGAGTGTGTCTGTACTTACAGGGGGTCCCGCGGAGTGTGTCAGTATTTAAGGGTTCCTGGGGAGTGTGTCAGTATTTACAGGGGGTCCCAGGGAGTCTGTCTGTACTTACAGTGAGTTCCGGAGAGTGTGTCTGTATTTACAGGGGGTCCTGGAGATTGTGTCAGTATTTACAGGGGGTCCCAGGGAGTGTGTCTGTATCTACAGGGGGTCCTGGGGTGTGTGTCAGTATTTACAGGGGTGTCCAGGGGTGTGTGTCAGTATTTACAGGGGTGTCCCGGGGTGTGTGTCAGTATTTACAGGGGATCCCGAGGAGTGTGACTGTATTTACAGGGGGTCCCGGGTAGATTGTCATTACTTACAGGGGGTCCAGGGGAGTGTGTCTGTATTTACAGGGGTCCCGGGGAGTGTGTAGGTATTTACAGAAGGTCCCGCGAAGTGTGTCAGTATTTACAGGAGGACCTGGGGAGTGTGTCAGTATTTACAGGGGGTCCCGGGGAGTGTGTCAGTATTTACAGGGGGTCCCGGGGAGTGTGTCTGTATTTACAGGGGTGTCCCGGGGAGTGTGTCAGTACTTACAGGGGTGTCCCGGGAAGTGTGTAGGTATTTACAGGGGTACTGGGGATTCTGTCAGTATTTACAAGGGATCCCGGGGAGTGTGTCAGTATTTACAGGAGTCCTGGGGTGTGTCCCTGTATTTACAGGGGGGCCCGGGGAGTGTGTCGGTATTCACAGGGGACCCGGGTAGTGTGTCTGTATTTACAGGGGTCCCGGGGAGTGAGTCTGTATTCACAGGGGTCCCTGGGAGTGTGTCTGTATTTGCAGGGGGTCCCGGGGTGTGTGTCTGTATTTACAGGGGGTCCCGGGGAGTGTGTCGGAATTTGCAGGAGATCCCGGACAGTGTGTCAGTATTTGCAGGAGATCCCGGAGAGTGTGTCAGTATTTACAGGGTGTCTAGGGGAGTGTGTCTGTATTTACAGGGGTCCCAGCGAGTGTGTCCGTATTTACAGGGGGTCCCGGTGAGAGTGTCCGTATTCACAGGGGGTCCCGGTGAGTGTGTCAGTATTCACAGGAGTCCCGGGGAGTGTGTCTGTATTCACAGGGGTCCCGGGGAGTGTGTCTGTACTTACAGGAGTTCCTGGGGAGTGTGTCAATATTTACAGGGTGTCCGGGGGAGTGTGTCTGTATTTACATTGGGTCCCGGGGAGTGTGTCAGTATTTAAGGGTTCCTGGGGAGTGTGTCAGTATTTACAGGGGTCCTGGGGTGTGTCCCTGTATTTACAGTGAGTTCCGGAGAGTGTGTCTGTATTTACAGGGGGTCCTGGAGATTGTGTCAGTATTTACAGGGGGTCCCAGGGAGTGTGTCTGTATCTACAGGGGGTCCCGGGGTGTGTGTCAGTATTTACAGGGGTGTCCAGGGGTGTGTGTCAGTATTTACAGGGGTGTCCCGGGGTGTGTGTCAGTATTTACAGGGGATCCCGAGGAGTGTGTCTGTATTTACAGGGGGTCCAGGGTAGATTGTCATTACTTACAGGGGGTCCAGGGGAGTGTGTCTGTATTTACAGGGGTCCCGGGGAGTGTGTAGGTATTTACAGAAGGTCCCGTGAAGTGTGTCAGTATTTACAGGAGGACCTGGGGAGTGTGTCAGTATTTACAGGGGGTCCCGGGGAGTGTGTCAGTATTTACAAGAGGTCCCGGGAAGTGTGTCCGTATTTACAGGGGTCCCAGGGAGTCTGTCTGTATTTACAGGGGGTCCCGCGCAGTGTGTCATTATTTACAGGGGGTCCCGCGGAGTTTGTCTGTATTTACAGGGGGTCCCGGGTAGTCCGTCAGTATTTTACAGTGGTTCCCGGGAAGTGTGTCTGTATTTACAGGGGTGTCCCGGGGAGTGTGTCAGTATTTACAGGGGTGTCCCGGGAAGTGTGTCGGTATTTACAGGGGTACTGGGGATTCTGTCAGTATTTACAAGGGATCCCGGGGAGTGTGTCTGTATTCACAGGGGTCCCGGGGAGTGTGTCTGTATTTACAGGGGGTCCCGGGGTGTGTGTCTGTATTTACAGGGGGTCCCGGGGAGTGTGTCGGTATTTGCAGGAGATCCCGGAGAGAGTGTCAGTATTTACAGGGGGTCCAGGGGAGTGTGTCTGTATTTACAGGGGTCCCGGTGAATGTGTCTGTATTTACAAGGGGTCCCGGTGAGAGTGTCCGTATTCTCAGGGGGTCCCGGTGAGTGTGTCAGTATTCACAGGAGTCCCGGGGAGTGTGTCTGTATTCACAGGGGTCCCAGGGAGTGTGTCTGTACTTACAGGGGTTCCTGGGGAGTGTGTCAATATTTACAGGGGGTCCCGGGGAGTGTGTCTGTATTTACAGGGGGTCCCGGGGAGTGTGTCAGTATTTACAGGGGGTCCCGGGGAGTGTGTCAGTATTTACAGGGGGTCCTGGGGAGTGTGTCTGTACTTACAGGGGGTCCCGGGGAGTGTGTCCGTATTTACAGGGATCCCAGGGAGTCTGTCTGTATTTACAGGGGGTCCCGCGCAGTGTGTCATTATTTACAGGGGGTCCCGCGGAGTGTGTCTGTACTTACAGGGGTCCCGTGGAGTGTGTCAGTATTTACAGGGGATCCCGGGGAGTGTGTCAGTATTTACAGGGGGTCCCAGGGAGTGCGTCTGTACTTACAGTGAGTTCCGGAGAGTGTGTCAGTATTTACAGGGGGTCCCAAGGAGTGCGTCTGTATCTACAGGGGGTCCCAAGGAGTGCGTCTGTATCTACAGGGAGTCCCGGGGTGTGTGTCAGTATTTACAGGGGTGTCCCGGGGTGTGTGTCAGTATTTACAGGGGTGTCCCGGGGTGTGTGTCAGTATTTACAGGGGATCCCGAGGAGTGTGTCTGTATTTACAGGGGTCCCGGGTAGTGTGTAGGTATTTACTGAAGATCCCGCGAAGTGTGTCGGTATTTACAGGTGTACTGGGGGTTCTGTCAGTATTTACAAGGGATCCCGGGGAGTGTGTCAGTATTTACAAGGGGTCCCGGGGAGTGTGTCTGTATTTACAGGGGTGTCCCGGGGAGCGTGTCAGTATTTACAGGGGTGTCCCGGGAAGTGTGTTGGTATTTACAGGGGTACTGGGGATTCTGTCAGTATTTACAAGGGATCCCGGGGAGTGTGTCAGTATTTACAGGGGTCCTGGGGTGTGTCCCTGTATTTACAGGGGGGCCCAGGGAGTGTGTCTGTATTTACAGGGGTCCCGTGGAGTGTGTTGGTATTCACAGGGGACCCGGGTAGTGTGTCTGTATTCACAGGGGTCCCGGGGAGTGAGTCTGTATTCACAGGGGTCCCTGGGAGTGTGCCTGTATTTACAGGGGGTCCCGGGGTGTGTGTCTGTATTTACAGGGGGTCCTGGGGAGTGTGTCGGTATTTGCAGGAGATCCTGGAGAGTGTGTCAGTATTTACAGGGGTTCCAGGGGAGTATGTCTGTATTTACAGGGGTCCCAGGGAGTGTGTCTGTATTCACAGGGGTCCCGGGGAGTGAGTCTGTATTCACAGGGGTCCCTGGGAGTGTGTCTGTATTTACAGGGGGTCCCGGGGTGTGTGTCTGTATTTACAAGGTGTCCCGGGGAGTCTGTCGGTATTTGCAGGAGATCCCGGAGAGTGTGTCAGTATTTACAGGGGGTCCAGGGGAGTGTGTCTGTATTCACAGGGGTCCCGGGGAGTGTGTCTGTATTCACAGGGGTCCCGGGGAGTGAGTCTGTATTCACAGGTGTCCCTGGGAGTGTGTCTGTATTTACAGGGGGTCCCGGGGTGTGTGTCTGTATTTACAGTGGGTCCCGGGGAGTGTGTCGGTATTTGCAGGAGATCCCGTGGAGTGTGTCTGTATTCACAGGGGTCCCGGGGAGTGAGTCTGTATTCACAGGTGTCCCTGGGAGTGTGTCTGTATTTACAGGGGTTCCTGGGGAGTGTGTCAATATTTACAGGGGGTCCCGGGGAGTGTGTCAGTATTTAAGGGTTCCTGGGGAGTGTGTCAGTATTTACAGGGGGTCCCAGGGAGTGTGTCTGTATCTACAGGGGGTCCCGGGGTGTGTGTCGGAATTTGCAGGAGATCCCGGACAGTGTGTCAGTATTTGCAGGAGATCCCGGGGACTGTGTCGGAATTTGCAGGAGATCCCGGACAGTGTGTCAGTATTTGCAGGAGATCCCGGAGAGTGTGTCAGTATTTACAGGGTGTCTAGGGGAGTGTGTCTGTATTTACAGGGGTCCCGGTGAGTGTGTCCGTATTTACAGGGGGTCCCGGTGAGAGTGTCCGTATTCACAGGGGGTCCCGGTGAGTGTGTCAGTATTCACAGGAGTCCCGGGGAGTGTGTCTGTATTCACAGGGGTCCCGGGGAGTGTGTCTGTACTTACAGGGGTTCCTGGGGAGTGTGTCAATATTTACAGGGTGTCCGGGGGAGTGTGTCTGTATTTACATTGGGTCCTGGGGAGTGTGTCTGTATTTAAGGGTTCCTGGGGAGTGTGTCAGTATTTACAGGGGTCCTGGGGTGTGTCCCTGTATTTACAGTGAGTTCCGGAGAGTGTGTCTGTATTTACAGGGAGTCCTGGAGATTGCGTCAGTATTTTCAGGGGGTCCCAGGGAGTGTGTCTGTATCTACAGGGGGTCCCGGGGTGTGTGTCAGTATTTACAGGGGTCCCAGGGAGTCTGTCTGTATTTACAGGGGGTCCCGCGCAGTGTGTCATTATTTACAGGGGGTCCCGCGGAGTTTGTCTGTATTTACAGGGGGTCCCGGGTAGTCCGTCAGTATTTTACAGTGGTTCCCGGGAAGTGTGTCTGTATTTACAGGGGTGTCCCGGGGAGTGTGTCAGTATTTACAGGGGTGTCCCGGGAAGTGTGTCGGTATTTACAGGGGTACTGGGGATTCTGTCAGTATTTACAAGGGATCCCGGGGAGTGTGTCTGTATTCACAGGGGTCCCGGGGAGTGAGTCTGTATTTACAGGGGGTCCCGGGGTGTGTGTCTGTATTTACAGGGGGTCCCGGGGAGTGTGTCGGTATTTGCAGGAGATCCCGGAGAGAGTGTCAGTATTTACAGGGGGTCCAGGGGAGTGTGTCTGTATTTACAGGGGTCCCGGTGAATGTGTCTGTATTTACAAGGGGTCCCGGTGAGAGTGTCCGTATTCTCAGGGGGTCCCGGTGAGTGTGTCAGTATTCACAGGAGTCCCGGGGAGTGTGTCTGTATTCACAGGGGTCCCAGGGAGTGTGTCTGTACTTACAGGGGTTCCTGGGGAGTGTGTCAATATTTACAGGGGGTCCCGGGGAGTGTGTCTGTATTTACAGGGGGTCCCGGGGAGTGTGTCAGTATTTACAGGGGGTCCCGGGGAGTGTGTCAGTATTTACAGGGGGTCCTGGGGAGTGTGTCTGTACTTACAGGGGGTCCCGGGGAGTGTGTCCGTATTTACAGGGATCCCAGGGAGTCTGTCTGTATTTACAGGGGGTCCCGCGCAGTGTGTCATTATTTACAGGGGGTCCCGCGGAGTGTGTCTGTACTTACAGGGGTCCCGTGGAGTGTGTCAGTATTTACAGGGGATCCCGGGGAGTGTGTCAGTATTTACAGGGGGTCCCAGGGAGTGCGTCTGTACTTACAGTGAGTTCCGGAGAGTGTGTCAGTATTTACAGGGGGTCCCAAGGAGTGCGTCTGTATCTACAGGGGGTCCCAAGGAGTGCGTCTGTATCTACAGGGAGTCCCGGGGTGTGTGTCAGTATTTACAGGGGTGTCCCGGGGTGTGTGTCAGTATTTACAGGGGTGTCCCGGGGTGTGTGTCAGTATTTACAGGGGATCCCGAGGAGTGTGTCTGTATTTACAGGGGTCCCGGGTAGTGTGTAGGTATTTACTGAAGATCCCGCGAAGTGTGTCGGTATTTACAGGTGTACTGGGGGTTCTGTCAGTATTTACAAGGGATCCCGGGGAGTGTGTCAGTATTTACAAGGGGTCCCGGGGAGTGTGTCTGTATTTACAGGGGTGTCCCGGGGAGCGTGTCAGTATTTACAGGGGTGTCCCGGGAAGTGTGTTGGTATTTACAGGGGTACTGGGGATTCTGTCAGTATTTACAAGGGATCCCGGGGAGTGTGTCAGTATTTACAGGGGTCCTGGGGTGTGTCCCTGTATTTACAGGGGGGCCCAGGGAGTGTGTCTGTATTTACAGGGGTCCCGTGGAGTGTGTTGGTATTCACAGGGGACCCGGGTAGTGTGTCTGTATTCACAGGGGTCCCGGGGAGTGAGTCTGTATTCACAGGGGTCCCTGGGAGTGTGCCTGTATTTACAGGGGGTCCCGGGGTGTGTGTCTGTATTTACAGGGGGTCCTGGGGAGTGTGTCGGTATTTGCAGGAGATCCTGGAGAGTGTGTCAGTATTTACAGGGGTTCCAGGGGAGTATGTCTGTATTTACAGGGGTCCCAGGGAGTGTGTCTGTATTCACAGGGGTCCCGGGGAGTGAGTCTGTATTCACAGGGGTCCCTGGGAGTGTGTCTGTATTTACAGGGGGTCCCGGGGTGTGTGTCTGTATTTACAAGGTGTCCCGGGGAGTCTGTCGGTATTTGCAGGAGATCCCGGAGAGTGTGTCAGTATTTACAGGGGGTCCAGGGGAGTGTGTCTGTATTCACAGGGGTCCCGGGGAGTGTGTCTGTATTCACAGGGGTCCCGGGGAGTGAGTCTGTATTCACAGGTGTCCCTGGGAGTGTGTCTGTATTTACAGGGGGTCCCGGGGTGTGTGTCTGTATTTACAGTGGGTCCCGGGGAGTGTGTCGGTATTTGCAGGAGATCCCGTGGAGTGTGTCTGTATTCACAGGGGTCCCGGGGAGTGAGTCTGTATTCACAGGTGTCCCTGGGAGTGTGTCTGTATTTACAGGGGTTCCTGGGGAGTGTGTCAATATTTACAGGGGGTCCCGGGGAGTGTGTCAGTATTTAAGGGTTCCTGGGGAGTGTGTCAGTATTTACAGGGGGTCCCAGGGAGTGTGTCTGTATCTACAGGGGGTCCCGGGGTGTGTGTCGGAATTTGCAGGAGATCCCGGACAGTGTGTCAGTATTTGCAGGAGATCCCGGGGACTGTGTCGGAATTTGCAGGAGATCCCGGACAGTGTGTCAGTATTTGCAGGAGATCCCGGAGAGTGTGTCAGTATTTACAGGGTGTCTAGGGGAGTGTGTCTGTATTTACAGGGGTCCCGGTGAGTGTGTCCGTATTTACAGGGGGTCCCGGTGAGAGTGTCCGTATTCACAGGGGGTCCCGGTGAGTGTGTCAGTATTCACAGGAGTCCCGGGGAGTGTGTCTGTATTCACAGGGGTCCCGGGGAGTGTGTCTGTACTTACAGGGGTTCCTGGGGAGTGTGTCAATATTTACAGGGTGTCCGGGGGAGTGTGTCTGTATTTACATTGGGTCCTGGGGAGTGTGTCTGTATTTAAGGGTTCCTGGGGAGTGTGTCAGTATTTACAGGGGTCCTGGGGTGTGTCCCTGTATTTACAGTGAGTTCCGGAGAGTGTGTCTGTATTTACAGGGAGTCCTGGAGATTGCGTCAGTATTTTCAGGGGGTCCCAGGGAGTGTGTCTGTATCTACAGGGGGTCCCGGGGTGTGTGTCAGTATTTACAGGGGTGTCCCGGGGTGTGTGTCAGTATTTACAGGGGATCCCGAGGAGTGTGTCTGTATTTACAGGGGGTCCCGGGTAGATTGTCATTACTTACAGGGGGTCCAGGGGAGTGTGTCTGTATTTACAGGGGTCCCGGGGAGTGTGTAGGTATTTACAAAAGGTCCCGCGAAGTGTGTCAGTATTTACAGGAGGACCTGGGGCGTGTGTCAGTATTTACAGGGGGTCCCGGGGAGTGTGTCAGTATTTACAAGAGGTCCCGGGAAGTGTGTCCGTATTTACAGGGGTCCCAGGCAGTCTGCATTTACAGGGGGTCCCGCGCAGTGTGTCATTATTTACAGGGGGTCCCGCGCAGTGTGTCTGTATTTACAGGGGTTCCGTGGAGTGTGTCAGTATTTACAGGGGGTCCCGAGGAGTGTGTCGTTATTTACAGGGGGTCCCGGGTAGTCTGTCAGTATTTTACAGTGGTTCCCGGGGAGTGTGTCTGTATTTACAGGGGTGTCCTGGGGAGTGTGTCAGTATTTACAGGGGTGTCCCGGGAAGTGTGTCGGTATTTACAGGGGTACTGGGGATTCTATCAGTATTTACAAGGGATCCCGGGGAGTGTGTCAGTATTTACAGTGGGTCCCGGGTAGTGTGTCTGTATTTACAGGGGTGTCCCGGGGAGTGTGTCAGTATTTACAGGGGTGTCCCGGGAAGTGTGTCGGTATTTACAGGGGTGTCCCGGGGAGGGTGTCAGTATTTACAGGGGGTCCCGCGCAGTGTGTCAGTAGTTACAGGGAGTCCTGGGGAGTGTGTCAGTATTTACAGGGGGTCCCAGGGAGTGAGTCTGCAATTACAGTGAGTTCCGGAGAGTGTGTCAGTATTTACAGGGGGTCCCAAGGAGTGCGTCTGTATCTACAGGGAGTCCCGGGGTGTGTGTCAGTATTTACAGGGGTGTCCCGGGGTGTGTGTCAGTATTTACAGGGGTGTCCCGGGGTGTGTGTCAGTATTTACAAGGGATCCCGGGGAGTGTGTCAGTATTTACAAGGGGTCCCGGGGAGTGTGTCGGTATTCACAGGGGACCCGGGTAGTGTGTCTGTATTCACAGGGGTCCCGGGGAGTGAGTCTGTATTCACAGGGGTCCCTGGGAGTGTGCCTGTATTTACAGGGGGTCCCGGGGTGTGTGTCTGTATTTACAGGGGGTCCTGGGGAGTGTGTCGGTATTTGCAGGAGATCCTGGAGAGTGTGTCAGTATTTACAGGGGTTCCAGGGGAGTGTGTCTGTATTTACAGGGGTCCCGTGGAGTGTGTCGGTATTCACAGGGGACCCGGGTAGTGAGTCTGTATTCACAGGGGTCCCGGGGAGTGAGTCTGTATTCACAGGGGTCCCTGGGAGTGTGCCTGTATTTACAGGGGGTCCCGGGGTGTGTGTCTGTATTTACAGGGGGTCCTGGGGAGTGTGTCGGTATTTGCAGGAGATCCTGGAGAGTGTGTCAGTATTTACAGGGGTTCCAGGGGAGTGTGTCTGTATTTACAGGGGTCCCAGGGAGTGTGTCTGTATTCACAGGGGTCCCGGGGAGTGAGTCTGTATTCACAGGGGTCCCTGGGAGTGTGTCTGTATTTACAGGGGGTCCCGGGGTGTGTGTCTGTATTTACAGGGTGTCCCGGGGAGTGTGTCGGTATTTGCAGGAGATCCCGGAGAGTGTGTCAGTATTTACAGGGGGTCCAGGGGAGTGTGTCTGTATTCACAGGTGTCCCTGGGAGTGTGTCTGTATTTACAGTGGGTCCCGGGGAGTGTGTCGGTATTTGCAGGAGATCCCGGAGAGTGTGTCAGTATTTACAGGGTGTCCAGGGGAGTATGTCTGTACTTACAGGGGTTCCTGGGGAGTGTGTCAATATTTACAGGGGGTCCCGGGGAGTGTGTCAGTATTTACAGGCGGTCCCGGGGAGTGTGTCTGTACTTACAGGGGGTCCCGCGGAGTGTGTCAGTATTTACAGGGGGTCCTGGAGATTGTGTCAGTATTTACACGGGGTCCCAGGGAGTGTGTCTGTATCTACAGGGGGTCCCGGGGTGTGTGTCAGTATTTACAGGGGTGTCTCGGGGTGTGTGTCAGTATTTACAGGGGATCCCGAGGAGTGTGTCTGTATTTACAGGGGGTCCAGGGTAGATTGTCATTACTTACAGGGGGTCCAGGGGAGTGTGTCTGTATTTACAGGGGTCCCGGGGAGTGTGTAGGTATTTATAGAAGGTCCCGCAAAGTGTGTCAGTATTTACAGGAGGTCCTGGGGAGTGTGTCTGTATTTACAGGGGGTCCCGGGGAGTGTGTCAGTATTTACAGGGGGTCCCGGGGAGTGTGTCTGTATTTACAGGGGTGTCCCGGGGAGTGTGTCAGTACTTACAGGGGTGTCCCGGGAAGTGTGTAGGTATTTACAGGGGTACTGGGGATTCTGTCAGTATTTACAAGGGATCCCGGGGAGTGTGTCAGTATTTACAGGGGTCCTGGGGTGTGTCCCTGTATTTACAAGGGGGCCCGGGGAGTGTGTCGGTATTCACAGGGGACCCGGGTAGTGTGTCTGTATTTACAGGGGTCCCGGGGAGTGAGTCTGTATTCACAGGGGTCCCTGGGAGTGTGTCTGTATTTGCAGGGGGTCCCGGGGTGTGTGTCTGTATTTACAGGGGGTCCCGGGGAGTGTGTCGGAATTTGCAGGAGATCCCGGACAGTGTGTCAGTATTTGCAGGAGATCCCGGAGAGTGTGTCAGTATTTACAGGGTGTCTAGGGGAGTGTGTCTGTATTTACAGGGGTCCCGGTGAGTGTGTCCGTATTTACAGGGGGTCCCGGTGAGAGTGTCCGCATTCACAGGGGGTCCCGGTGAGTGTGTCAGTATTCACAGGAGTCCCAGGGAGTGTGTCTGTATTCACAGGGGTCCCGGGGAGTGTGTCTGTATTTACAGGGACTCCCTGGGAGTGTGTCTGTATTTACAGGGGGGTCCCGGGGAGTGTGTCAGTAATTACAGCGGTTCCGGAGAGTGTGTCAGTATTTACAGTGGGTCCCGAGGAGTGTGTCTGTAGGGGGTACAGGGGGTCCCGGGCTGTGTGTCTGTATTTACAGGGGTACCAGGGAGTGTGTTTGTATTTACAGGGTGTCCCGAGGAGTGTGTCGGTATTTACAGGGGGTCCCGGGGATTCTGTCACTATTTACAGGGGATCCCGGGGTGTGTGTCTGTATTTAGAGGGGTGCCGGGGACTGTGTCGGTATTTACAGTGGTCCCGGGAGGTGTGTCAGTATTTACAGTGGTTCCCGGGGAGTGTGTCTGTATTTACAGGGCGTCCCGGGGTGTGTGTCTGTATTTAAAGTGGTCTCGGTGAGTGTGTCTCTATTTACAGGGGGTCCCGGGCAGTGTGTCATTACTTCCAGGGGGTCCCAGGGAGTGTGTCTGTATTTACAGGGGTCCCGGGGAGTGTGTAGGTATTTACAGAGCGTCCCGAGAAGACTGTCAGTATTTACAGGGGGTCCCGGGGAGTGTGTCTGTATTTAGAGGGGTCCCGTGGAGTGTGTCAGTATTTACAGGGGGTCTCTGGTAGTCTGTCAGTATTTACAGGGGTCCCGGAGAGTGTGTCAGTATTTACAGGGGGTCCCGGGGAGTGTGTCAGTATTTACAGGGGTGTCCCGGGAAGTGTGTCGGTATTTACAGGGGTACTGGGGATTCTGTCAGTATTTACAAGGGATCCCGGGGACTGTGTCAGCACTTACAAGTTGTCTCGGGGAGTGTGTCGGTATTTACAGGGGTCCCGGGGTGTGTACCTGTATTTACAGGGGGTCCCGCGGAGTGTGTCGGTATTTAAAGGGGTCCCGGGGAGTCTGTCAGTATTCACAGGGGGTCCGGGAAGTGTGTCAGTATTCACAGGAGACCCGGGGAGTATGTCTGTAGTCACAGGGGTCCCGGGGAGTGTGTCTGTCCTTAGAGGGGTTCCTGGGGAGTTTTTCAATATTTAGAGGGGATCCCGGGGAGTCTGTCAGTATTTACAGGTGGTTCTGGAGAGTGTTTCAGTATTTACAGGCGGTCCCGGGGAGTGTGTCTGTATTTGCAGGGGGTCTCGGGGAGTGTGTCAGTATTTACAGGGGGTCCCGGGGAGTGTGTCAGTATTTACAGGGGGGTCCCGGGGAATGTGTCGGTAATTACAGGGGTCCTGTGGTATGTCCCTGTATTTACAGGGGGGCCCAGGGAGTGTGTCTGTATTCACAGGGGTCCCAAGGAGTGTGTCTGTATTCACAGGGGACCCGGGTAGAGTGTCTCTATTCACAGGGGTGCCGGGGTGTGAGTCTGTATTCACAGGGGTCCCGGGGAGTGTGTCTGTATTTACATGGGGTCCCGGGGTGTGTGTTGGTATTTACAGTGGGTCCCGGGGAGTGTGTCGGTATTTACAGGGGGTCCCGTGGAGTGTGTCTGTGTTTACAGGGGGTTCCGGGCTGTGTGTCGGTATTGACAGGGTATCCCGGTGAGTGTGTCAGTATTCACAGGGGGTCCGGGAAGTGTGTCAGTATTTGCAGGGGGTCCCGGGGAGTCTGTCAGTATTCACAGGGGGTCCGGGAAGTGTGTCAGTATTCACAGGAGTCCCGGGGAGTGTGTCTGTAGTCACAGGGGTCCCGGGGAGTGTGTCTGTCCTTAGAGGGGGTCCTGGGGAGTTTGTCAATATTTAGAGGGGATCCCGGGGAGTCTGTCAGTATTTACAGGGGGTCCCGGGGAGTGTGTCAGTATTTACAGGGGGGTCCCGGGGAGTGTGTCTGTTTTTACAGTGGGTCCCGGGGAGTGTGTCGTTATTTACAGGGGTCCCTGGGTGTGTACCTGTATTTACAGGGGGTCCCGGGGAGTGTGTCGGTATTTAAAGGGGGTCCCGGGGAGTCTGTCTGTATTTACAGGGGGTCCCAGGGAGTCTGTCTGCATTTACAGGGGGTCTCGGGGAGTGTGTCTGTATTTACAGGGGGTCCCGAGGAGTGTGTCTGTGTTTACAGGGGGTTCCGGGCTGTGTGTCGGTATTGACAGGGTATCCCGGTGAGTGTGTCAGTATTCACAGGGGGTCCGGGAAGTGTGTCAGTATTCACAGGAGTCCCGGGGAGTGTGTCTGTATTCACAGGGGTCCCGGGGAGTGTGTCTGTATTTACAGGGGTGTCCTGGGGAGTGTGTCAGTATTTACAGGGGTGTCCCGGGAAGTGTGTCGGTATTTACAGGGGTACTGGGGATTCTATCAGTATTTACAAGGGATCCCGGGGAGTGTGTCAGTATTTACAGTGGGTCCCGGGTAGTGTGTCTGTATTTACAGGGGTGTCCCGGGGAGTGTGTCAGTATTTACAGGGGTGTCCCGGGAAGTGTGTCGGTATTTACAGGGGTGTCCTGGGGAGGGTGTCAGTATTTACAGGGGGTCCCGCGCAGTGTGTCATTATTTACAGGGGGTCCCGCGGAGTGTGTCTGTATTTACAGGGGTCCCGTGGAGTGTGTCAGTATTTACAGGGGGTCCCGGGGAGTGTGTCAGTATTTACATGGGGTCCCGGGGAGTGTGTCAGTAGTTACAGGGAGTCCTGGGGAGTGTGTCTGTACTTACAGGGGGTCCCGGGGAGTGTGTCAGTATTTAATGGTTCCTGGGGAGTGTGTCAGTATTTACAGGGGGTCCCAGGGAGTGAGTCTGCAATTACAGTGAGTTCCGGAGAGTGTGTCAGTATTTACAGGGGGTCCCAAGGAGTGCGTCTGTATCTACAGGGAGTCCCGGGGTGTGTGTCAGTATTTACAGGGGTGTCCCGGGGTGTGTGTCAGTATTTACAGGGGTGTCCCGGGGTGTGTGTCAGTATTTACAAGGGATCCCGGGGAGTGTGTCAGTATTTACAAGGGGTCCCGGGGAGTGTGTCTGTATTTACAGGGGTGTCCCGGGGAGCGTGTCAGTATTTACAGGGGTGTCCCGGGAAGTGTGTTGGTATTTACAGGGGTACTGGGGATTCTGTCAGTATTTACAAGGGATCCTGGGGAGTGTGTCAGTATTTACAGGGGTCCTGGGGTGTGTCCCTGTATTCACAGGGGGGCCCAGGGAGTGTGTCTGTATTTACAGGGGTCCCGTGGAGTGTGTCGGTATTCACAGGGGACCCGGGTAGTGTGTCTGTATTCACAGGGGTCCCGGGGAGTGAGTCTGTATTCACAGGGGTCCCTGGGAGTGTGCCTGTATTTACAGGGGGTCCCGGGGTGTGTGTCTGTATTTACAGGGGGTCCTGGGGAGTGTGTCGGTATTTGCAGGAGATCCTGGAGAGTGTGTCAGTATTTACAGGGGTTCCAGGGGAGTGTGTCTGTATTTACAGGGGTCCCAGGGAGTGTGTCTGTATTCACAGGGGTCCCGGGGAGTGAGTCTGTATTCACAGGGGTCCCTGGGAGTGTGTCTGTATTTACAGGGGGTCCCGGGGTGTGTGTCTGTATTTACAGGGTGTCCCGGGGAGTGTGTCGGTATTTGCAGGAGATCCCGGAGAGTGTGTCAGTATTTACAGGGGGTCCAGGGGAGTGTGTCTGTATTCACAGGTGTCCCTGGGAGTGTGTCTGTATTTACAGGGGGTCCCGGGGTGTGTGTCTGTATTTACAGTGGGTCCCGGGGAGTGTGTCGGTATTTGCAGGAGATCCCGGAGAGTGTGTCAGTATTTACAGGGTGTCCAGGGGAGTATGTCTGTACTTACAGGGGTTCCTGGGGAGTGTGTCAATATTTACAGGGGGCTCCGGGGAGTGTGTCAGTATTTACAGGCGGTCCCGGGGAGTGTGTCTGTACTTACAGGGGGTACCGCGGAGTGTGTCAGTATTTACAGGGGGTCCTGGAGATTGTGTCAGTATTTACACGGGGTCCCAGGGAGTGTGTCTGTATCTACAGGGGGTCCCGGGGTGTGTGTCAGTATTTACAGGGGTGTCTCGGGGTGTGTGTCAGTATTTACAGGGGATCCCGAGGAGTGTGTCTGTATTTACAGGGGGTCCAGGGTAGATTGTCATTACTTACAGGGGGTCCAGGGGAGTGTGTCTGTATTTACAGGGGTCCCGGGGAGTGTGTAGGTATTTACAGAAGGTCCCGCAAAGTGTGTCAGTATTTACAGGAGGACCTGGGGAGTGTGTCAGTATTTACAGGGGGTCCCGGGGAGTGTGTCAGTATTTACAGGGGGTCCCGGGGAGTGTGTCTGTATTTACAGGGGTGTCCCGGGGAGTGTGTCAGTACTTACAGGGGTGTCCCGGGAAGTGTGTAGGTATTTACAGGGGTACTGGGGATTCTGTCAGTATTTACAAGGGATCCCGGGGAGTGTGTCAGTATTTACAGGGGTCCTGGGGTGTGTCCCTGTATTTACAAGGGGGCCCGGGGAGTGTGTCGGTATTCACAGGGGACCCGGGTAGTGTGTCTGTATTTACAGGGGTCCCGGGGAGTGAGTCTGTATTCACAGGGGTCCCTGGGAGTGTGTCTGTATTTGCAGGGGGTCCCGGGGTGTGTGTCTGTATTTACAGGGGGTCCCGGGGAGTGTGTCGGAATTTGCAGGAGATCCCGGACAGTGTGTCAGTATTTGCAGGAGATCCCGGAGAGTGTGTCAGTATTTACAGGGTGTCTAGGGGAGTGTGTCTGTATTTACAGGGGTCCCGGTGAGTGTGTCCGTATTTACAGGGGGTCCCGGTGAGAGTGTCCGCATTCACAGGGGGTCCCGGTGAGTGTGTCAGTATTCACAGGAGTCCCAGGGAGTGTGTCTGTATTCACAGGGGTCCCGGGGAGTGTGTCTGTATTTACAGGGACTCCCTGGGAGTGTGTCTGTATTTACAGGGGGGTCCCGGGGAGTGTGTCAGTAATTACAGCGGTTCCGGAGAGTGTGTCAGTATTTACAGTGGGTCCCGAGGAGTGTGTCTGTATTTACAGGGGGTCCCGGGCTGTGTGTCTGTATTTACAGGGGTACCAGGGAGTGTGTTTGTATTTACAGGGTGTCCCGAGGAGTGTGTCGGTATTTACAGGGGGTCCCGGGGATTCTGTCACTATTTACAGGGGATCCCGGGGTGTGTGTCTGTATTTAGAGGGGTGCCGGGGACTGTGTCGGTATTTACAGTGGTCCCGGGAGGTGTGTCAGTATTTACAGTGGTTCCCGGGGAGTGTGTCTGTATTTACAGGGCGTCCCGGGGTGTGTGTCTGTATTTAAAGTGGTCTCGGTGAGTGTGTCTCTATTTACAGGGGGTCCCGGGCAGTGTGTCATTACTTCCAGGGGGTCCCAGGGAGTGTGTCTGTATTTACAGGGGTCCCGGGGAGTGTGTAGGTATTTACAGAGCGTCCCGAGAAGACTGTCAGTATTTACAGGGGGTCCCGGGGAGTGTGTCTGTATTTACAGGGGGTCTCTGGTAGTATGTCAGTATTTACAGGGGTCCCGGAGAGTGTGTCAGTATTTACAGGGGGTCCCGGGGAGTGTGTCAGTATTTACAGGGGTGTCCCGGGAAGTGTGTCGGTATTTACAGGGGTACTGGGGATTCTGTCAGTATTTACAAGGGATCCCGGGGACTGTGTCAGCACTTACAAGTTGTCTCGGGGAGTGTGTCGGTATTTACAGGGGTCCCGGGGTGTGTACCTGTATTTACAGGGGGTCCCGCGGAGTGTGTCGGTATTTAAAGGGGTCCCGGGGAGTCTGTCAGTATTCACAGGGGGTCCGGGAAGTGTGTCAGTATTCACAGGAGACCCGGGGAGTATGTCTGTAGTCACAGGGGTCCCGGGGAGTGTGTCTGTCCTTAGAGGGGTTCCTGGGGAGTTTTTCAATATTTAGAGGGGATCCCGGGGAGTCTGTCAGTATTTACAGGTGGTTCTGGGGAGTGTGTCAGTATTTACAGGGGGTCCCGGGGAGTGTGTCAGTATTTACAGGGGGGTCCCGGGGAATGTGTCGGTAATTACAGGGGTCCTGTGGTATGTCCCTGTATTTACAGGGGGGCCCAGGGAGTGTGTCTGTATTCACAGGGGTCCCAAGGAGTGTGTCTGTATTCACAGGGGACCCGGGTAGAGTGTCTCTATTCACAGGGGTGCCGGGGTGTGAGTCTGTATTCACAGGGGTCCCGGGGAGTGTGTCTGTATTTACAGGGGGTCCCGGGGTGTGTGTTGGTATTTACAGTGGGTCCCGGGGAGTGTGTCGGTATTTACAGGGGGTCCCGTGGAGTGTGTCTGTGTTTACAGGGGGTTCCGGGCTGTGTGTCGGTATTGACAGGGTATCCCGGTGAGTGTGTCAGTATTCACAGGGGGTCCGGGAAGTGTGTCAGTATTTGCAGGGGGTCCCGGGGAGTCTGTCAGTATTCACAGGGGGTCCGGGAAGTGTGTCAGTATTCACAGGAGTCCCGGTGAGTGTGTCTGTAGTCACAGGGGTCCCGGGGAGTGTGTCTGTCCTTAGAGGGGGTCCTGGGGAGTTTGTCAATATTTAGAGGGGATCCCGGGGAGTCTGTCAGTATTTACAGGGGGGTCCCGGGGAGTGTGTCTGTTTTTACAGTGGGTCCCGGGGAGTGTGTCGTTATTTACAGGGGTCCCTGGGTGTGTACCTGTATTTACAGGGGGTCCCGGGGAGTGTGTCGGTATTTAAAGGGGGTCCCGGGGAGTCTGTCTGTATTTACAGGGGGTCCCAGGGAGTCTGTCTGCATTTACAGGGGGTCTCGGGGAGTGTGTCTGTATTTACAGGGGGTCCCAGGGAGTCTGTCTGCATTTACAGGGGGTCTCGGGGTGTGTGTCGGTATTGACAGGGTATCCCGGTGAGTGTGTCAGTATTCACAGGGGGTCCGGGAAGTGTGTCAGTATTCACAGGAGTCCCGGGGAGTGTGTCTGTATTCACAGGGGTCCCGGGGAGTGTGTCTGTACTTAGAGGGGGTCCTGGGGAGTGTGTCAATATTTAGAGGGGATCCCGGGGAGTCTGTCAGTATTTACAGGGGGTCCCGGGGAGTGTGTCAGTATTTACAGGGGGGTCCCGGGGAGTGTGTCTGTTTTTACAGTGGGTCCTGGGGAGTGTGTCGTTATTTACAGGGGTCCCCGGGTGTGTACCTGTATTTACAGGGGGTCCCGGGGAGTGTGTCGGTATTTAAAGGGGGTCCCGGGGAGTGTGTCTGTATTTACAGGGGTGTCCCGGGGAGTGTGTCAGTACTTACAGGGGTGTCCCGGGAAGTGTGTAGGTATTTACAGGGGTACTGGGGATTCTGTCAGTATTTACAAGGGATCCCGGGGAGTGTGTCAGTATTTACAGGGGTCCTGGGGTGTGTCCCTGTATTTACAAGGGGGCCCGGGGAGTGTGTCGGTATTCACAGGGGACCCGGGTAGTGTGTCTGTATTTACAGGGGTCCCGGGGAGTGAGTCTGTATTCACAGGGGTCCCTGGGAGTGTGTCTGTATTTGCAGGGGGTCCCGGGGTGTGTGTCTGTATTTACAGGGGGTCCCGGGGAGTGTGTCGGAATTTGCAGGAGATCCCGGACAGTGTGTCAGTATTTGCAGGAGATCCCGGAGAGTGTGTCAGTATTTACAGGGTGTCTAGGGGAGTGTGTCTGTATTTACAGGGGTCCCGGTGAGTGTGTCCGTATTTACAGGGGGTCCCGGTGAGAGTGTCCGCATTCACAGGGGGTCCCGGTGAGTGTGTCAGTATTCAAAGGAGTCCCGGGGAGTGTGTCTGTATTCACAGGGGTCCCGGGGAGTGTGTCTGTATTTACAGGGACTCCCTGGGAGTGTGTCTGTATTTACAGGGGGGTCCCGGGGAGTGTGTCAGTAATTACAGCGGTTCCGGAGAGTGTGTCAGTATTTACAGTGGGTCCCGAGGAGTGTGTCTGTATTTACAGGGGGTCCCGGGCTGTGTGTCTGTATTTACAGGGGTACCAGGGAGTGTGTTTGTATTTACAGGGTGTCCCGAGGAGTGTGTCGGTATTTACAGGGGGTCCCGGGGATTCTGTCACTATTTACAGGGGATCCCGGGGTGTGTGTCTGTATTTAGAGGGGTGCCGGGGACTGTGTCGGTATTTACAGGGGTCCCGGGAGGTGTGTCTGTATTTACAGTGGTTCCCGGGGAGTGTGTCTGTATTTACAGGGCGTCCCGGGGTGTGTGTCTGTATTTAAAGTGGTCTCGGTGAGTGTGTCTCTATTTACAGGGGGTCCCGGGCAGTGTGTCATTACTTCCAGGGGGTCCCAGGGAGTGTGTCTGTATTTACAGGGGTCCCGGGGAGTGTGTCAGTATTTACAGGGCGTCCCGAGAAGACTGTCAGTATTTACAGGGGTCCGGGAAGTGTGTCAGTATTCACAGGAGACCCGGGGAGTATGTCTGTAGTCACAGGGGTCCCGGGGAGTGTGTCTGTCCTTAGAGGGGTTCCTGGGGAGTTTTTCAATATTTCGAGGGGATCCCGGGGAGTCTGTCAGTATTTACAGGTGGTTCTGGGGAGTGTGTCAGTATTTACAGGCGGTCCCGGGGAGTGTGTCTGTATTTGCAGGGGGTCTCGGGGAGTGTGTCAGTATTTACAGGGGGTCCCGGGGAGTGTGTCAGTATTTACAAGGGGGTCCCGGGGAATGTGTCGGTAATTACAGGGGTCCTGTGGTATGTCCCTGTTTTTACAGGGGGGCCCAGGGAGTGTGTCTGTATTCACAGGGGTCCCGAGGAGTGTGTCTGTATTCACAGGGGACCCGGGTAGAGTGTCTCTATTCACAGGGGTGCCGGGGTGTGAGTCTGTATTCACAGGGGTCCCGGGGAGTGTGTCTGTATTTACAGGGGGTCCCGGGGTGTGTGTTGGTATTTACAGGGTGTCCCGGGGAGTGTGTCGGTATTTACAGGGGTCCCGAGGAGTGTGTCTGTGTTTACAGGGGGTTCCGGGCTGTGTGTCGGTATTGACAGGGTATCCCGGTGAGTGTGTCAGTATTCACAGGGGGTCCGGGAAGTGTGTCAGTATTTGCAGGGGGTCCCGGGGAGTCTGTCAGTATTCACAGGGGGTCCGGGAAGTGTGTCAGTATTCACAGGAGTCCCGGGGAGTGTGTCTGTAGTCACAGGGGTCCCGGGGAGTGTGTCTGTCCTTAGAGGGGGTCCTGGGGAGTTTGTCAATATTTAGAGGGGATCCCGGGGAGTCTGTCAGTATTTACAGGGGGTCCCGGGGAGTGTGTCAGTATTTACAGGGGGGTCCCGGGGAGTGTGTCTGTTTTTACAGTGGGTCCCGGGGAGTGTGTCGTTATTTACAGGGGTCCCTGTGTGTGTACCTGTATTTACAGGGGGTCCCGGGGAGTGTGTCGGTATTTAAAGGGGGTCCCGGGGAGTCTGTCTGTATTTACAGGGGGTCCCAGGGAGTCTGTCTGCATTTACAGGGGGTCTCGGGGAGTGTGTCTGTATTTACAGGGGGTCCCGAGGAGTGTGTCTGTGTTTACAGGGGGTTCCGGGCTGTGTGTCGGTATTGACAGGGTATCCCGGTGAGTGTGTCAGTATTCACAGGGGGTCCGAGAAGTGTGTCAGTATTCACAGGAGTCCCGGGGAGTGTGTCTGTATTTACAGGGGGTCCCGGGCTATGTGTCTGTATTTACAGGGTATCCCGGTGAGTGTGTCAGTATTCACAGGGGGTCCGGGAAGTGTGTCAGTATTCACAGGAGTCCCGGGGAGTGTGTCTGTATTCACAGGGGTCCCGGGGAGTGTGTCAATATTTAGAGGGGATCCCGGGGAGTCTGTAAGTATTTACAGGGGGTCCAGGGGAGTGTGTCAGTATTTACAGGGGGTTCCGGGGAGCGTGTCAGTATTTACAGGCGGTCCCGGGGAGTGTGTCTGTATTTGCAGGGGGTCTCGGGGAGTGTGTCAGTACTTACAAGTTGTCCCGGGGAGTGTGTCGGTATTTACAGGGGTCCCGGGGTGTGTACCTGTATTTACAGGGGGTTCCGGGGAGTGTGTCGGTATTTAAAGGGGGTCCCGGGGAGTCTGTCAGTATTCACAGGGGGTCCGGGAAGTGTTTCAGTATTCACAGGAGTCCCGGGGAGTGTGTCTGTAGTCACAGGGGTCCCGGGGAGTGTGTCTGTCCTTAGAGGGGATCCCGGGGAGTCTGTCAGTATTTACAGGGCCCCGGGGAGTGTGTCAGTATTTACGGGGGGTCCCGGGGAGTGTGTAGGTATTTACAGAAGGTCCCGCGAAGGTGTCAGTATTTACAGGAGGACAGGGGGAGTGTGTCAGTATTTACAGGGGGTCCCGGGGAGTGTGTCAGTATTTACAAGAGGTCCCGGGTAGTGTGTCCGTATTTACAGGGGTCCCACGGAGTGTGTCTGTATTTACAGGGGTGTCCCGGGAAGTGAGTCGGTATTTACAGGGGTACTGGGGATTCTGTCAGTATTTACAAGGGATCCCGGGGAGTGTGTCAGTATTTACAGGGGTCCCGGGGAGTGTGTCTGTATTTACAGGGGGTCTCTGGTTGTCTGTCAGTATTTACAGGGGTCCCGGAGAGTGTGTCAGTATTTACAGGGGGTCCCGGGGAGTGTGTCTGTATTTACAGGGGGTCTCTGGTTGTCTGTCAGTATTTACAGGGGTCCCGGAGAGTGTGTCAGTTTTCAAGGGGTCCCGGGCAGTGTGTCTGTATTTACAGGGGGTCCCAGGGAGTGTGTTAGTATTTACAGGGAGTCCTGGGCAGTGTGTCATTATTTACAGGGGGTCCCGGGGAGTGTGTCTGTATTTACAGGGCGTCCCGAGAAGACTGTCAGTATTTACAGGGGGTCCTGGCGAGTGTGTCGGTATTTTCAGGGTGTCCCGGGGAGTGTGACAGTAATTACAGTGAGTTCCGGAGAGTGTGTCAGTATTTACAGGGACTCCTTTGGGAGTGTGTCTGTATTTACAGGGGGGTCCCGGGGAGTGTGTCAGTAATTACAGCGGTTCTGGAGAGTGTGTCAGTATTTACAGGGGGTCCCGAGGAGTGTGTCTGTATTTACAGGGGGTCCCGGGCTGTGTGTCTGTATTTACAGGGGTACCAGGGAGTGTGTTTGTATTTACAGGGTGTCCCGAGGAGTGTGTCGGTATTTACAGGGGGTCCCGGGGATTCTGTCACTATTTACAGGGGATCCCGGGGTGTGTGTCTGTATTTACAGGGCGTCCCGGGGTGTGTGTCTGTATTTAGAGTGGTCTCGGGGAGTGTGTCTCTATTTACAGGGGGTCCCGGGCAGTGTGTCATTACTTCCAGGGGGTCCCAGGGAGTGTGTCTGTATTTACAGGGGTCCCGGGGAGTGTGTAGGTATTTACAAGGCGTCCCGAGAAGACTGTCAGTATTTACAGGGGGTCCTGGCGAGTGTGTCGGTATTTTCAGGGTGTCCCGGGGAGTGTGACAGTAATTACAGTGAGTTCCGGAGAGTGTGTCAGTATTTACAGGGGGTCCTGGAGATTGTGTCAGTGTTTACAGTGGGTCCCAGGGAGTGTGTCTGTATTTACATGGGGTCCCAGGTAGAATGTCATTACTTACAGGGGGTCCAGGGGAGTGTGTCTGTATTTACAGGGGTGTCCCGGGAAGTGTGTCGGTATTTACAGGGGTACTGGGGATTCTGTCAGTTTTTACAAGGGATCCCGGGGAGTGTGTCAGTATTTACAGGGGTCCCGGGGTGTGTACCTGTATTTACAGGGGGTCCCGGGGAGTGTTGCGGTATTTAAAGGGGGTCCCGGGGAGTCTGTCAGTATTCACAGGGGGTCCGGGAAGTGTGTCAGTATTCACAGGAGTCCCGGGGAGTGTGTCTGTAGTCACAGGGGTCCCGGGGAGTGTGTCTGTCCTTAGAGGGGGTTCCGGGGAGTGTGTCAGTATTTACAGGTGGTCCCGGGGAGTGTGTCTGTATTTGCAAGGGTCCCGTGGAGTGTGTCAGTATTTACAGGGACTCCCTGGGAGTGTGTCTGTATTTACAGGGGGGTCCCGGGGAGTGTGTCAGTAATTACAGCGGTTCCGGAGAGTGTGTCAGTATTTATAGGGGGTCCCGAGGAGTGTGTCTGTATTCACAGGGGTCCCGGGGAGTGTGTCAATATTTAGAGGGGATCCCGGGGAGTCTGTAAGTATTTACAGGGGTCCCGGGGAGTGTGTCAATATTTAGAGGGGATCCCGGGGAGTCTGTAAGTATTTACAGGGGGTCCAGGGGAGTGTGTCTGTATTTACAGGGGGTTCCGGGGAGCGTGTCAGTATTTACAGGCGGTCCCGGGGAGTGTATCTGTATTTGCTGGGGGTCTCGGGGAGTGTGTCAGTACTTACAAGTTGTCCCGGGGAGTGTGTCGGTATTTACAGGGGTCCCGGGGTGTGTACCTGTATTTACAGGGGGTCCCGGGGAGTGTGTCGGTATTTAAAGGGGGTCCCGGGGAGTCTGTCAGTATTCACAGGGGGTCCGGGAAGTGTGTCAGTATTCACAGGAGTCCCAGGGAGTGTGTCTGTAGTCACAGGGGTCCCGGGGAGTGTGTCTGTACTTCGAGGGGGTCCTGGGGAGTTTGTCAATATTTAGAGGGGATCCCGGGGAGTCTGTCAGTATTTACAGGGGGTCCCGGGGAGTGTGTCAGTATTTACAGGGGGGGTCCCGGGGAGTGTGTCCGTTTTTACAGTGGGTCCTGGGGAGTGTGTCGTTATTTACAGGGGTCCCGGGGAGTCTGTCTGTATTTACAGGGGGTCCCGGGGAGTGTGTCGGTATTTACAGGGGATCTCGGGGAGTGTGTCTGTATTTACAGGGGGTCCCGGGGAGTGTGTCTGTATTTACATGGGGTCTCGGGCAGTATGTAAGCATTTACTGGGGGTCCCAGAGAGTGTGTCAGTTTTCAAGGGGTCCCGGGCAGTGTGTCTGTATTTACAGGGGGTCCCAGGGAGTGTGTCAGTATTTACAGGGAGTCCTGGGCAGTGTGTCATTATTTACAGGGGGTCCCGGGGAGTGTGTCTGTATTTACAGGGGTCCCGTGGAGTGTGTCATTATTTACAGGGGGTCCCGGGGAGTGTGTCTGTATTTACAGGGGTCCCAGTGAGTGTCTCAGTTTTTACAGGGGGTCCCGGGGAGTGTGTCAGTATTTACAGGGACTCCCTGGGAGTGTGTCTGTATTTACAGGGGGGTCCCGGGGAGTGTGTCAGTAATTACAGCGGTTCTGGAGAGTGTGTCAGTATTTACAGGGGGTCCCGAGGAGTGTGTCTGTATTTACAGGGGGTCCCGGGCTGTGTGTCTGTATTTACAGGGGTACCAGGGAGTGTGTTTGTATTTACAGGGTGTCCCGAGGAGTGTGTCGGTATTTACAGGGGGTCCCGGGGATTCTGTCACTATTTACAGGGGATCCCGGGGTGTGTGTCTGTATTTACAGGGCGTCCCGGGGTGTGTGTCTGTATTTAGAGTGGTCTCGGGGAGTGTGTCTCTATTTACAGGGGGTCCCGGGCAGTGTGTCATTCCTTCCAGGGGGTCCCAGGGAGTGTGTCTGTATTTACAGGGGTCCCGGGGAGTGTGTAGGTATTTACAGGGCGTCCCGAGAAGACTGTCAGTATTTACAGGGGGTCCTGGCGAGTGTGTCGGTATTTTCAGGGTGTCCCGGGGAGTGTGACAGTAATTACAGTGAGTTCCGGAGAGTGTGTCAGTATTTACAGGGGGTCCTGGAGATTGTGTCAGTGTTTACAGTGGGTCCCAGGGAGTGTGTCTGTATTTACATGGGGTCCTGGGTAGAATGTCATTACTTACAGGGGGTCCAGGGGAGTGTGTCTGTATTTACAGGGGTCCCGGGGAGTGTGTCTGTATTTACAGAGGTCCCGTGTAGTGTGTCAGTTTTTATAGGGGGTCTCTGGTAGTCTGTCAGTATTTACAGGGGGTCCCGGGGAGTGTGTCAGTATTTACAGGGGTGTCCCGGGAAGTGTGTCGGTATTTACAGGGGTACTGGGGATTCTGTCAGTATTTACAAGGGATCCCGGGGAGTGTGTCAGTATTTACAAGAGGTCCCGGGTAGTGTGTCCGTATTTACAGGGGTCCCAGAGAGTGTGTCTGTATTACAGGGGGTCCCGGGCAGTGTGTCATTATTTACAGGGGGTCCCGGGGAGTGTGTCTGTATTTACAGGGGGTGTCGGGGAGTGTGTCAGTATTTACAGGGGGTCCCGTGGAGTGTGTCAGTTTTTACAGGGGGTCTCTGGTAGTCTGTCAGTATTTACAAGGGTCCCGGAGAGTGTGTCAGTATTTACAGGGGTGTCCCGGGAAGTGTGTCGGTATTTACAGGGGTACTGGGGATTCTGTCAGTTTTTACAAGGGATCCCGGGGAGTGTGTCAGTATTTACAGGGGTCCCGGGGTGTGTACCTGTATTTACAGGGGGTCCCAGGGAGTGTGTCGGTATTTAAAGGGGGTCCCGGGGAGTCTGTCAGTATTCACAGGGGGTCCGGGAAGTGTGTCAGTATTCACAGGAGTCCCGGGGAGTGTGTCTGTAGTCACAGGGGTCCCGGGGAGTGTGTCTGTACTTAGAGGGGATCCCGGGGAGTGTGTCTGTCGTTAGAGGGGATTCCCGGGGAGTGTGTCAGTATTTACAGGCGATCCCGTGGAGTGTGTCAGTATTTACAGGGACTCCCTGGGAGTGTGTCTGTATTTACAGGGGGGTCCCGGGGAGTGTGTCAGTAATTACAGCGGTTCCGGAGAGTGTGTCAGTATTTACAGGGGGTCCCGAGGAGTGTGTCTGTATTTACAGGGGGTCCCGGGCTATGTGTCTGTATTTACAGGGTATCCCGGTGAGTGTGTCAGTATTCACAGGGGGTCCGGGAAGTTTGTCAGTATTCACAGGAGTCCCGGGGAGTGTGTCTGTATTCACAGGGGTCCCGGGGAGTGTGTCAATATTTAGAGGGGATACCGGGGAGTCTGTAAGTATTTACAGGGGGTCCAGGGGAGTGTGTCAGTATTTACAGGGGGTTCCGGGGAGCGTGTCAGTATTTACAGGCGGTCCCGGGGAGTGTGTCTGTATTTGCAGGGGGTCTCGGGGAGTGTGTCAGTACTTAGAAGTTGTCCCGGGGAGTGTGTCGGTATTTACAGGGGTCCCGGGGTGTGTACCTGTATTTACAGGGGGTCCCGGGGAGTGCGTCGGTATTTAAAGGGGGTCCCGGGGAGTCTGTCAGTATTCACAGGGAGTCCGGGAAGTGTGTCAGTATTCACAGGAGTCCCAGGGAGTGTGTCTGTAGTCACAGGTGTCCCGGGGAGTGTGTCTGTACTTCGAGGGGGTCCTGGGGAGTTTGTCAATATTTAGAGGGGATCCCGGGGAGTCTGTCAGTATTTACAGGGGGTCCCGGGGAGTGTGTCTGTATTTACAGGGGTCCCGGGGAGTGTGTCAATATTTAGAGGGGATCCCGGGGAGTCTGTAAGTATTTACAGGGGGTCCAGGGGAGTGTGTCTGTATTTACAGGGGGTTCCGGGGAGCGTGTCAGTATTTACAGGCGGTCCCGGGGAGTGTGTCTGTATTTGCTGGGGGTCTCGGGGAGTGTGTCAGTACTTACAAGTTGTCCCGGGGAGTGTGTCGGTATTTACAGGGGTCCCGGGGTGTGTACCTGTATTTACAGGGGGTCCCGGGGAGTGTGTCGGTATTTAAAGGGGGTCCCGGGGAGTCTGTCAGTATTCACAGGGGGTCCGGGAAGTGTGTCAGTATTCACAGGAGTCCCAGGGAGTGTGTCTGTAGTCACAGGGGTCCCGGGGAGTGTGTCTGTACTTCGAGGGGGTCCTGGGGAGTTTGTCAATATTTAGAGGGGATCCCGGGGAGTGTGTCAGTATTTACAGGGGGTCCCGGGGAGTGTGTCAGTATTTACAGGGGGGGTCCCGGGGAGTGTGTCTGTTTTTACAGTGGGTCCTGGGGAGTGTGTCGTTATTTACAGGGGTCCCTGGGTGTGTACCTGTATTTACAGGGGGTCCCGGGGAGTGTGTCGGTATTTAAAGGGGGTCCCGGGGAGTCTGTCTGTATTTACAGGGGGTCCCAGGGAGTCTGTCTGCATTTACAGGGGATCTCGGGGAGTGTGTCTGTATTTACAGGGGGTCCCGGGGAGTGTGTCTGTATTTACACGGGGTCTTGGGCAGTGTGTAAGCATTTACTGGGGGTCCCAGAGAGTGTGTCAGTTTTCAAGGGGTCCCGGGCAGTGTGTCTGTATTTACAGGGGGTCCCAGGGAGTGTGTCAGTATTTACAGGGAGTCCTGGGCAGTGTGTCATTATTTACAGGGGGTCCCGGGGAGTGTGTCTGTATTTACAGGGGTCCCGTGGAGTGTGTCATTATTTACAGGGGGTCCCGGGGAGTGTGTCTGTATTTACAGGGGTCCCAGTGAGTGTCTCAGTTTTTACAGGGGGTCCCGGGGAGTGTGTCAGTATTTACAGGGACTCCCTGGGAGTGTGTCTGTATTTACAGGGGGGTCCCGGGGAGTGTGTCAGTAATTACAGCGGTTCTGGAGAGTGTGTCAGTATTTACAGGGGGTCCCGAGGAGTGTGTCTGTATTTACAGGGGGTCCCGGGCTGTGTGTCTGTATTTACAGGGGTACCAGGGAGTGTGTTTGTATTTACAGGGTGTCCCGAGGAGTGTGTCGGTATTTACAGGGGGTCCCGGGGATTCTGTCACTATTTACAGGGGATCCCGGGGTGTGTGTCTGTATTTAGAGTGGTCTCGGGGAGTGTGTCTCTATTTACAGGGGGTCCCGGGCAGTGTGTCATTACTTCCAGGGGGTCCCAGGGAGTGTGTCTGTATTTACAGGGGTCCCGGGGAGTGTGTAGGTATTTACAGGGCGTCCCGAGAAGACTGTCAGTATTTACAGGGGGTCCTGGCGAGTGTGTCGGTATTTTCAGGGTGTCCCGGGGAGTGTGACAGTAATTACAGTGAGTTCCGGAGAGTGTGTCAGTATTTACAGGGGGTCCTGGAGATTGTGTCAGTGTTTACAGTGGGTCCCAGGGAGTGTGTCTGTATTTACATGGGGTCCTGGGTAGAATGTCATTACTTACAGGGGGTCCAGGGGAGTGTGTCTGTATTTACAGGGGTCCCGGGGAGTGTGTAGGTATTTACAGAAGGTCCCGCGAAGGTGTCAGTATTTACAGGAGGACCTGGGGAGTGTCTCAGTATTTACAGGGGGTCCCGGGGAGTGTGTCAGTATTTACAAGAGGTCCCGGGTAGTGTGTCCGTATTTACAGGGGTCCCAGGGAGTGTGTCTGTATTTACAGAGGTCCCGTGTAGTGTGTCAGTTTTTATAGGGGGTCTCTGGTAGTCTGTCAGTATTTACAGGGGTCCCGGAGTGTGTGTCAGTATTTACAGGGGGTCCCGGGGAGTGTGTCAGTATTTACAGGGGTGTCCCGGGAAGTGTGTCGGTATTTACAGGGGTACTGGGGATTCTGTCAGTATTTACAAGGGATCCCGGGGAGTGTGTCAGTATTTACAGGGGGTCCCGGGGAGTGTGTCTGTATTTACAGGGGGTCCCGGGGAGTGTGTCAGTATTTACAAGAGGTCCCGGGTAGTGTGTCCGTATTTACAGGGGTCCCAGGGAGTGTGTCTGTATTTACAGGGGGTCCCGGGCAGTGTGTCATTATTTACAGGGGGTCCCGGGGAGTCTGTCAGTATTCACAGGGGGTCCGGGAAGTGTTTCAGTATTCACAGGAGTCCCGGGGAGTGTGTCAGTATTTACAGGGGTGTCCTGGGAAGTGTGTCGGTATTTACAGGGGTACTGGGGATTCTGTCAGTTTTTACAAGGGATCCCGGGGAGTGTGTCTGTATTTACAGGGGTGTCCCGGGAAGTGTGTCGGTATTTACAGGGGTACTGGGGATTCTGTCAGTTTTTACAAGGGATCCCGGGGAGTGTGTCAGTATTTACAGGGGTCCCGGGGTGTGTACCTGTATTTACAGGGGGTCCCAGGGAGTGTGTCGGTATTTAAAGGGGTCCCGGGGAGTCTGTCAGTATTCACAGGGGGTCCGGGAAGTGTGTCAGTATTCACAGGAGTCCCGGGGAGTGTGTCTGTAGTCACAGGGGTCCCGGGGAGTGTGTCTGTCCTTAGAGGGGATTCCGGGGAGTGTGTCAGTATTTACATGGGGTCCTGGGTAGAATGTCATTACTTACAGGGGGTCCAGGGGAGTGTGTCTGTATTTACAGGGGTCCCGGGGAGTGTGTCTGTATTTACAGAGGTCCCGTGTAGTGTGTCAGTTTTTATAGGGGGTCTCTGGTAGTCTGTCAGTATTTACAGGGGGTCCCGGGGAGTGTGTCAGTATTTACAGGGGTGTCCCGGGAAGTGTGTCGGTATTTACAGGGGTACTGGGGATTCTGTCAGTATTTACAAGGGATCCCGGGGAGTGTGTCAGTATTTACAAGAGGTCCCGGGTAGTGTGTCCGTATTTACAGGGGTCCCAGAGAGTGTGTCTGTATTTACAGGGGGTCCCGGGCAGTGTGTCATTATTTACAGGGGGTCCCGGGGAGTGTGTCTGTATTTACAGGGGGTGTCGGGGAGTGTGTCAGTATTTACAGGGGGTCCCGTGGAGTGTGTCAGTATTTACAGGGGGTCTCTGGTAGTCTGTCAGTATTTACAAGGGTCCCGGAGAGTGTGTCAGTATTTACAGGGGTGTCCCGGGAAGTGTGTCGGTATTTACAGGGGTACTGGGGATTCTGTCAGTTTTTACAAGGGATCCCGGGGAGTGTGTCAGTATTTACAGGGGTCCCGGGGTGTGTACCTGTATTTACAGGGGGTCCCAGGGAGTGTGTCGGTATTTAAAGGGGGTCCCGGGGAGTCTGTCAGTATTCACAGGGGGTCCGGGAAGTGTGTCAGTATTCACAGGAGTCCCGGGGAGTGTGTCTGTAGTCACAGGGGTCCCGGGGAGTGTGTCTGTCCTTAGAGGGGATTCCGGGGAGTGTGTCAGTATTTACAGGCGATCCCGGGGAGTGTGTCTGTATTTGCAAGGGTCCCGTGGAGTGTGTCAGTATTTACAGGGACTCCCTGGGAGTGTGTCTGTATTTACAGGGGGGTCCCGGGGAGTGTGTCAGTAATTACAGCGGTTCCGGAGAGTGTGTCAGTATTTACAGGGGGTCCCGAGGAGTGTGTCTGTATTTACAGGGGGTCCCGGGCTATGTGTCTGTATTTACAGGGTATCCCGGTGAGTGTGTCAGTATTCACAGGGGGTCCGGGAAGTTTGTCAGTATTCACAGGAGTCCCGGGGAGTGTGTCTGTATTCAGAGGGGTCCCGGGGAGTGTGTCAATATTTAGAGGGGATCCCGGGGAGTCTGTAAGTATTTACAGGGGGTCCCGGGGAGTGTGTCAGTATATAAAGGGGGTTCCGGGGAGCGTGTCAGTATTTACAGGCGGTCCCGGGGAGTGTGTCTGTATTTGCAGGGGGTCTCGGGGAGTGTGTCAGTACTTAGAAGTTGTCCCGGGGAGTGTGTCGGTATTTACAGGGGTCCCGGGGTGTGTACCTGTATTTACAGGGGGTCCCGGGGAGTGCGTCGGTATTTAAAGGGGGTCCCGGGGAGTCTGTCAGTATTCACAGGGGGTCCGGGAAGTGTGTCAGTATTCACAGGAGTCCCAGGGAGTGTGTCTGTAGTCACAGGTGTCCCGGGGAGTGTGTCTGTACTTCGAGGGGGTCCTGGGGAGTTTGTCAATATTTAGAGGGGATCCCGGGGAGTCTGTCAGTATTTACAGGGGGTCCCGGGGAGTGTGTCTGTATTTACAGGGGTCCCGGGGAGTGTGTCAATATTTAGAGGGGATCCCGGGGAGTCTGTAAGTATTTACAGGGGGTCCAGGGGAGTGTGTCTGTATTTACAGGGGGTTCCGGGGAGCGTGTCAGTATTTACAGGCGGTCCCGGGGAGTGTGTCTGTATTTGCTGGGGGTCTCGGGGAGTGTGTCAGTATTTACAGGGGTCCCGGGGTGTGTACCTGTATTTACAGGGGGTCCCAGGGAGTGTGTCGGTATTTAAAGGGGGTCCCGGGGAGTCTGTCAGTATTCACAGGGGGTCCGGGAAGTGTGTCAGTATTCACAGGAGTCCCGGGGAGTGTGTCTGTAGTCACAGGGGTCCCGGGGAGTGTGTCTGTCCTTAGAGGGGATTCCGGGGAGTGTGTCAGTATTTACAGGCGATCCCGGGGAGTGTGTCTGTATTTGCAAGGGTCCCGTGGAGTGTGTCAGTATTTACAGGGACTCCCTGGGAGTGTGTCTGTATTTACAGGGGGGTCCCGGGGAGTGTGTCAGTAATTACAGCGGTTCCGGAGAGTGTGTCAGTATTTACAGGGGGTCCCGAGGAGTGTGTCTGTATTTACAGGGGGTCCCGGGCTATGTGTCTGTATTTACAGGGTATCCCGGTGAGTGTGTCAGTATTCACAGGGGGTCCGGGAAGTTTGTCAGTATTCACAGGAGTCCCGGGGAGTGTGTCTGTATTCAGAGGGGTCCCGGGGAGTGTGTCAATATTTAGAGGGGATCCCGGGGAGTCTGTAAGTATTTACAGGGGGTCCAGGGGAGTGTGTCAGTATTTACAGGGGGTTCCGGGGAGCGTGTCAGTATTTACAGGCGGTCCCGGGGAGTGTGTCTGTATTTGCAGGGGGTCTCGGGGAGTGTGTCAGTACTTAGAAGTTGTCCCGGGGAGTGTGTCGGTATTTACAGGGGTCCCGGGGTGTGTACCTGTATTTACAGGGGGTTCCGGGGAGTGTGTCGGTATTTAAAGGGGGTCCCGGGGAGTCTGTCAGTATTCACAGGGGGTCCGGGAAGTGTTTCAGTATTCACAGGAGTCCCGGGGAGTGTGTCTGTAGTCACAGGGGTCCCGGGGAGTGTGTCTGTCCTTAGAGGGGATCCCGGGGAGTCTGTCAGTATTTACAGGGCCCCGGGGAGTGTGTCAGTATTTACGGGGGGTCCCGGGGAGTGTGTAGGTATTTACAGAAGGTCCCGCGAAGGTGTCAGTATTTACAGGAGGACAAGGGGAGTGTGTCAGTATTTACAGGGGGTCCCGGGGAGTGTGTCAGTATTTACAAGAGGTCCTGGGTAGTGTGTCCGTATTTACAGGGGTCCCAGGGAGTGTGTCTGTATTTACAGGGGGCCCCGGGGAGTGTGTCTGTATTTACAGGGGGTCCCGGGCAGTGTGTCATTATTTATAGGGGGTCCCGGGGAGTGTGTCAGTATTTACAGGGGGTCCCAGATAGAGTGTCAGTATTTACAGGGGGTCCCGGGGAGAGTGTCAGTATTTACAGTGGGTCCCGGGGAGCGTGTCAGTATTTACAGGCGGTCCCGGGGAGTGTGTCTGTATTTGCAGGGGGTCTCGGGGAGTGTGTCAGTACTTAGAAGTTGTCCCGGGGAGTGTGTCGGTATTTACAGGGGTCCCGGGGTGTGTACCTGTATTTACAGGGGGTTCCGGGGAGTGTGTCGGTATTTAAAGGGGGTCCCGGGGAGTCTGTCAGTATTCACAGGGGGTCCGGGAAGTGTTTCAGTATTCACAGGAGTCCCGGGGAGTGTGTCTGTAGTCACAGGGGTCCCGGGGAGTGTGTCTGTCCTTAGAGGGGATCCCGGGGAGTCTGTCAGTATTTACAGGGCCCCGGGGAGTGTGTCAGTATTTACGGGGGGTCCCGGGGAGTGTGTAGGTATTTACAGAAGGTCCCGCGAAGGTGTCAGTATTTACAGGAGGACAAGGGGAGTGTGTCAGTATTTACAGGGGGTCCCGGGGAGTGTGTCAGTATTTACAAGAGGTCCCGGGTAGTGTGTCCGTATTTACAGGGGTCCCACGGAGTGTGTCTGTATTTACAGGGGTGTCCCGGGAAGTGTGTCGGTATTTACAGGGGTACTGGGGATTCTGTCAGTATTTACAAGGGATCCCGGGGAGTGTGTCAGTATTTACAGGGGGTCCCGGGGAGTGTGTCTGTATTTACAGGGGGTCTCTGGTTGTCTGTCAGTATTTACAGGGGTCCCGGAGAGTGTGTCAGTATTTACAGGGGGTCCCGGGGAGTGTGTCAGTATTTACAGGGGTGTCCCGTGAAGTGTGTCGGTATTTACAGGGGTACTGGGGATTCTGTCAGTATTTACAAGGGATCCCGGGGAGTGTGTCTGTATTCACAGGGGTCCCAGTGAGTGTGTCAGTATTTACAGGGGGTCTCGGGGAGTGTGTCAGTATTTACAGGGACTCCCTGGGAGTGTGTCTGTATTTACAGGGGGGTCCCGGATAGAGTGTCAGTATTTACAGGGGGTCCTGGGGAGAGTGTCAGTATTTACAGTGGGTCCCGGGGAGCGTGTCTGTATTTACAGGGGGTCCCGGGCTGTGTGTCTGTATTTACAGGGGTACCAGGGTGTGTGTCTGTATTTACAGGGTGTCCCGAGGAGTTTGTCGGTATTTACAGGGGATCCCGGGGTGTGTGTCTGTATTTAGAGGGGTGCCGGGGACTGTGTCGGTATTTACAGGGGTCCCGGGAAGTGTGTCTGTATTTACAGGGGTCCCGGTGAGTGTGTCTGTAATTACAGAGGGTCCCGGTGAGTGTGTCAGTATTCACAGGGAGTCCGGGAAGTGTGTCAGTATTCACAGGAGTCCCGGGGAGTGTGTCTGAATTCACAGGGGTCCCGGGGAGTGTGTCTGTACTTAGAGGGGGTCCTGGGGAGTGTGTGAATATTTAGAGGGGATCCCGGGTGGGTGTCAGTATTTACAAGGGGTCCCGGGGAGTGTGTCAGTATTTACAGGGGGTCCCGGGCAGTGTGTCATTATTTACAGGGGGTCCTGGGGAGTGTGTCAGTATTTACAGGGGGTCCCGGATAGAGTGTCAGTATTTAGAGGGGGCCCCGGGTAGTCTGTCACAATTTACAGTGGTTCCCGGGGAGTGTGTCAGTATTTACAGGGGGTCCCGGGGAGTGTGTCAGTATTTACAGGGGGTCCTGGGGAGTGTGTCTGTTTTTACAGTGGGACCCGGGGAGTGTGTCGTTATTTACAGGGGTCCCTGGGTGTGTACCTGTATTTACAGGGGGTCCCGGGGAGTGTGTCAATATTTAGAGGGGATCCCGGGGAGTGTGTCTGTATTTACAGGGGTGTCCCGGGGAGTGTGTCAGTATTTACAGGGGTGTCCCGGGAAGTGTGTCAGTATTTACAGGGGGTCCCGGGGAATGTGTCGGTAATTACAGGGGTCCTGGGGTGTGTCCCTGTATTTCCAGGGGGGCCCGGGGAGTGTTTCTGTATTTACAGGGGTCCCATGGAGTGTGTCAGTATTTACAGGGGGTCCCGGGGAGTTTTCAGTATTTACAGGGGTCCCGAGGAGTCTGTCAGTATTTACAGGGGGTCCCGGGTAGTCTGTCAGTATTTACAGTGGTTCCCGGGGAGTGTGTCTGTATTTACAGGGGTGTCCCGGGGAGTGTGTCAGTATTTACAGGGGTGTCCCGGGCAGTGTGTCATTATTTACAGGGGGTCCTGGGGAGTGTGTCAGTATTTACAGGGGGTCCCGGATAGAGTGTCATTATTTACAGGGGGTCCCGGGGAGAGTGTCAGTATTTACAGTGGGTCCCGGGGAGTGTGTCTGTATTTACAGGGGGTCCCGGGCTGTGTGTCTGTATTTACAGGGGTACCAGGGAGTGTGTCTGTATTTACAGGGTGTCCCGAGGAGTTTGTCGGTATTTACAGGGGATCCCGGGGTGTGTGTCTGTATTTAGAGGGGTGCCGGGCACTGTGTCGGTATTTACAGGGGTCCCGGGAAGTGTGTCTGTATTTACAGGGCGTCCCGGGGTGTGTGTTTGTATTTAAATTGGTCTCGGAGAGTTTGTCTCTATTTACACGGGGTCCCGGGCAGTGTGTCATTACTTCCAGGGGGGTCCCAGGGAGTGTGTCTGTATTTACAGCGGTCCCGGGGAGTGTGTAGGTATTTACAGGGCGTCCCGAGAAGTCTGTCAGTATTTACAGGGGGTCCCGGCGAGTGTGTCGGTATTTTCAGGGGGTCCCGGGGAGTGTGTCAGTATTTACAAGAGGTCCTGGGTAGTGTGTCCGTATTTACAGGGGTCCCAGGGAGTGTGTCTGTATTTACAGGGGGCCCCGGGGAGTGTGTCTGTATTTACAGGGGGTCCCGGGCAGTGTGTCATTATTTATAGGGGGTCCCGGGGAGTGTGTCAGTATTTACAGGGGGTCCCAGATAGAGTGTCAGTATTTACAGGGGGTCCCGGGGAGAGTGTCGGTATTTACAGTGGGTCCCGGGTAGTCTGTCAGTATTTACAGGGGGTCCCATGGAGTGTGTCGGGATTTACAGGGGGTCCCGGGGATTCTGACACTATTTACAGGGGAATCCGGGGTGTGTGTCTGTATTTAGAGCGTTGCCGGGGACTGTGTCGGTATTTACAGGGGTCCCGGGGAGTTTGTCAGTATTTACAGGGGGTCCCGGGTGGTCTGTCACAATTTACAGTGGTTCCCGAAGAGTGTGTCTGTATTTACAGGGGTGTACCGGGGAGTGTGTCAGTATTTACAGGGGTGTCCCCGGAAGTGTGTCGGTATTTACAGGGGTACTGGGGATTCTGTCAGTATTTACAAGGGATCCCGGGGAGTGTGTCAGTATTTACAGGGGGTCCCGGGGAATGTGTCGGTAATTACAGGGGTCCTGGGGTGTGTCCCTGTATTTACAGGGGGCACCGGGGGGTGTGTCTGTATTTACAGGGGTCCCGTGGAGTGTGTCGGTATTCACAGGGGTCCCGGGGAGTGTGTCTGTATTCACAGGGGACCCGGGTAGTGTGTCTGTATTCACAGGGGTCCCGGGGAGTGTGTCTGTATTTACAGGGGGTCCCGGGGTGTGTGTTGGTATTTACGGTGGGTTCCGGGGAGTGTGTCGGTATTTACAGGGGGTCCCGAGGAGTGTGTCTGTATTTACAGGGGTCCCGGTGAGTGTGTCTGTAATTACAGAGGGTCCCGGTGAGTGTGTCAGTATTCACAGGGAGTCCGGGAAGTGTGTCAGTATTCACAGGAGTCCCGGGGAGTGTGTCTGAATTCACAGGGGTCCCGGGGAGTGTGTCTGTATTTACAGGGGGTCCTGGGGAGTGTGTGAATATTTAGAGGGGATCCCGGGTGGGTGTCAGTATTTACAAGGGGTCCCGGGGAGTGTGTCAGTATTTACAGGGGGTCCCGGGGAGTGTGTCATTATTTACAGGGGGTCCTGGGGAGTGTGTCAGTATTTACAGGGGGTCCCGGATAGAGTGTCAGTATTTACAGGGGGTCCCGGGGAGAGTGTCAGTATTTACAGTGGGTCCCGGGGAGTCTGTCAGTATTTACAGGGGGTCCCATGGAGTGTGTCGGTATTTACAGGGGTCCCGGGGAGTGTGTCAGTATTTACAGGGGGTCCCGGGGAATGTGTCGGTAATTATGGGGGTCCTGGGGTGTGTCCCTGTATTTACAGGGGGGCCCGGGGAGTGTTTCTGTATTTACAGGGGTCCCATGGAGTGTGTCAGTATTTACAGGGGGTCCCGGGGAGTTTTCAGTATTTAAAGGGGTCCCGGAGAGTGTGTCAATATTTACACTGGTTCCCTGGGAGTGTGTCAGTATTTACAGGGGGTCCCGGGGAGTGTGTCGGTAATTACTGGGGTCCTGGGGTGTGTCCCTGTATTTACAGGGGGGCCCGGGGAGTGTGTCTGTATTTACAGGGGTCCCGTGGAGTGTGTCAGTATTTACAGGGGGTCTCTGGTAGTCTGTCAGTATTTACAGGGGGTCCCGGGAGTGTGTCGGTATTCACAGGGGTCCCAGTGAGTGTGTCAGTATTTACAGGGGGTCTCGGGGAGTGTGTCAGTATTTACAGGGACTCCCTGGGAGTGTGTCTGTATTTACAGGGGGGTCCCGGATAGAGTGTCAGTATTTACAGGGGGTCCTGGGGAGAGTGTCAGTATTTACAGTGGGTCCCGGGGAGTGTGTCTGTATTTACAGGGGGTCCCGGGCTGTGTGTCTGTATTTACAGGGGTACCAGGGAGTGTGTCTGTATTTACAGGGTGTCCCGAGGAGTTTGTCGGTATTTACAGGGGATCCCGGGGTGTGTGTCTGTATTTAGAGGGGTGCCGGGGACTGTGTCGGTATTTACAGGGGTCCCGGGAAGTGTGTCTGTATTTACAGGGCGTCCCGGGGTGTGTGTCTGTATTTAAAGTGGTCTCGGAGAGTTTGTCTCTATTTACACGGGGTCCCGGGCAGTGTGTCATTACTTCCAGGGGGTCCCAGGGAGTGTGTCTGTATTTACAGCGGTCCCGGGGAGTGTGTAGGTATTTACAGGGCGTCCCGAGAAGTCTGTCAGTATTTACAGGGGGTCCCGGCGAGTGTGTCGGTATTTTCAGGGGGTCCCGGGGAGTGTGTCAGTATTTAGAGGGGGCCCCGGGTAGTGTGTCAATATTTAGAGGGGATCCCGGGGAGTGTGTCTGTATTTACAGGGGTGTCCCGGGGAGTGTGTCAGTATTTACAGGGGTGTCCCGGGAAGTGTGTCAGTATTTACAGGGGGTCCCGGGGAATGTGTCGGTAATTACAGGGGTCCTGGGGTGTGTCCCTGTATTTCCAGGGGGGCCCGGGGAGTGTTTCTGTATTTACAGGGGTTCCATGGAGTGTGTCAGTATTTACAGGGGGTCCCGGGGAGTTTTCAGTATTTACAGGGGTCCCGAGGAGTCTGTCGGTATTTACAGGGGGTCCCGGGTAGTCTGTCAGTATTTACAGTGGTTCCCGGGGAGTGTGTCTGTATTTACAGGGGTGTCCCGGGGAGTGTGTCAGTATTTACAGGGGTGTCCCGGGCAGTGTGTCATTATTTACAGGGGGTCCTGGAGAGTGTGTCAGTATTTACAGGGGGTCCCGGATAGAGGGTCAGTATTTACAGGGGGTCCCGGGGAGAGTGTCAGTATTTACAGTGGGTCCCGGGGAGTGTGTCTGTATTTACAGGGGGTCCCGGGGAGTGTGTCTGTATTTACAGGGGTACCAGGGAGTGTGTCTGTATTTACAGGGTGTCCCGAGGAGTTTGTCGGTATTTACAGGGGATCCCGGGGTGTGTGTCTGTATTTAGAGGGGTGCCGGGGACTGTGTCGGTATTTACAGGGGTCCCGGGAAGTGTGTCTGTATTTACAGGGCGTGTGTCTGTATTTAAAGTGGTCTCGGAGAGTTTGTCTCTATTTACACGGGGTTCCGGGCAGTGTGTCATTACTTCCAGGGGGTCCCAGGGAGTGTGTCTGTATTTACAGCGGTCCCGGGGAGTGTGTAGGTATTTACAGGGCGTCCCGAGAAGTCTGTCAGTATTTACAGGGGGTCCCGGCGAGTGTGTCGGTATTTTCAGGGGGTCCCGGGGAGTGTGTCAGTATTTACAAGAGGTCCTGGGTCGTGTGTCCGTATTTACAGGGGTCCCAGGGAGTGTGTCTGTATTTACAGGGGGCCCCGGGGAGTGTGTCTGTATTTACAGGGGGTCCCGGGCAGTGTGTCATTATTTATAGGGTGTCCCGGGGCGTGTGTCAGTATTTACAGGGGGTCCCAGATAGAGTGTCAGTATTTACAGGGGGTCCCGGGGAGAGTGTCAGTATTTACAGTGGGTCCCGGGTAGTCTGTCAGTATTTACAGGGGGTCCCATGGAGTGTGTCGGGATTTACAGGGGGTCCCGGGGATTCTGACACTATTTACAGGGGAATCCGGGGTGTGTGTCTGTATTTAGAGCGTTGCCGGGGAGTGTGTCGGTATTTACAGGGGTCCCGGGGAGTTTGTCAGTATTTACAGGGGGTCCCGGGTGGTCTGTCACAATTTACAGTGGTTCCCGAAGAGTGTGTCTGTATTTACAGGGGGGTCCCGGGGAGTGTGTCAGTATTTACAGGGGTACTGGGGATTCTGTCAGTATTTACAAGGGATCCCGGGGAGTGTGTCAGTATTTACAGGGGGTCCCGGGGAATGTGTCGGTAATTACAGGGGTCCTGGGGTGTGTCCCTGTATTTACAGGGGGGCCCGGGGAGTGTGTCTGTATTTACAGGGGTCCCGTGGAGTGTGTCGGTATTCACAGGGGTCCCGGGGAGTGTGTCTGTATTCACAGGGGACCCGGGTAGTGTGTCTGTATTCACAGGGGTCCCGGGGAGTGTGTCTGTATTTACAGGGGGTCCCGGGGTGTGTGTTGGTATTTACGGTGGGTTCCGGGGAGTGTGTCGGTATTTACAGGGGGTCCCGAGGAGTGTGTCTGTATTTACAGGGGTCCCGGTGAGTGTGTCTGTAATTACAGAGGGTCCCGGTGAGTGTGTCAGTATTCACAGGGAGTCCGGGAAGTGTGTCAGTATTCACAGGAGTCCCGGGGAGTGTGTCTGAATTCACAGGGGTCCCGGGGAGTGTGTCTGTACTTAGAGGAGGTCCTGGGGAGTGTGTCAATATTTAGAGGGGATCCCGGGTGGGTGTCAGTATTTACAAGGGGTCCCGGGGAGTGTGTCAGTATTTACAGGGGGTCCCGGGCAGTGTGTCATTATTTACAGGGGGTCCTGGGGAGTGTGTCAGTATTTACAGGGGGTCCCGGATAGAGTGTCAGTATTTACAGGGGGTCCCGGGGAGAGTGTCAGTATTTACAGTGGGTCCCGGGGAGTCTGTCAGTATTTACAGGGGGTCCCATGGAGTGTGTCGGTATTTAGAGGGGTCCCGGGGAGTGTGTCAGTATTTAGAGGGGGTCCCGGGGAATGTATCGGTAATTACTGGGGTCCTGGGGTGTGTCCCTGTATTTACAGGGGGGCCCGGGGAGTGTGTCTGTATTTACAGGGGTCCCGTGGAGTGTGTCAGTATTTACAGGGGGTCTCTGGTAGTCTGTCAGTATTTACAGGGGGTCCCGGGAGTGTGTCTGTATTCACAGGGGTGTGTGTCTGTATTTAAAGTGGTCTCGGAGAGTTTGTCTCTATTTACACGGGGTCCCGGGCAGTGTGTCATTACTTCCAGGGGGTCCCAGGGAGTGTGTCTGTATTTACAGCGGTCCCGGGGAGTGTGTAGGTATTTACAGGGCGTCCCGAGAAGTCTGTCAGTATTCACAGGGGGTCCCGGCGAGTGTGTCGGTATTTTCAGGGGGTCCCGGGGAGTGTGTCAGTATTTACAAGAGGTCCTGGGTAGTGTGTCAGTATTTACAGGGGTCCCAGGGAGTGTGTCCGTATTTACAGGGGTCCCAGGGAGTGAGTCTGTATTTACAGGGGGCCCCGGGGAGTGTGTCGGGATTTACAGGGGGTCCCGGGGATTCTGACACTATTTACAGGGGAATCCGGGGTGTGTGTCTGTATTTAGAGCGTTGCCGGGGACTGTGTCGGTATTTACAGGGGTCCCGAAGAGTGTGTCTGTATTTACAGGGGTGTACCGGGGAGTGTGTCAGTATTTACAGGGGTGTCCCCGGAAGTGTGTCGGTATTTACAGGGGTACTGGGGATTCTGTCAGTATTTACAAGGGATCCCGGGGAGTGTGTCAGTATTTACAGGGGGTCCCGGGTAATGTGTCGGTAATTACAGGGGTCCTGGGGTGTGTCCCTGTATTTACAGGGGGGCCCGGGGAGTGTGTCTGTATTTACAGGGGTCCCGTGGAGTGTGTCGGTATTCACAGGGGTCCCGGGGAGTGTGTCTGTATTCACAGGGGACCCGGGTAGTGTGTCTGTATTCACAGGGGTCCCGGGGAGTGTGTCTGTATTTACAGGGGGTCCCGGGGTGTGTGTTGGTATTTACGGTGGGTTCCGGGGAGTGTGTCGGTATTTACAGGGGGTCCCGAGGAGTGTGTCTGTATTTACAGGGATCCCGGTGAGTGTGTCTATAATTACAGAGGGTCCCGGTGAGTGTGTCAGTATTCACAGGGGGTCCGGGAAGTGTGTCAGTATTCACAGGAGTCCCGGGGAGTGTGTCTGTATTCACAGGGGTCCCGGGGAGTGTGTCTGTACTTAGAGGGGGTCCTGGGGAGTGTGTGAATATTTAGAGGGGATCCCGGGTGGGTGTCAGTATTTACAAGGGGTCCCGGGGAGTGTGTCAGTATTTACAGGGGGTCCCGGGCAGTGTGTCATTATTTACAGGGGGTCCTGGGGAGTGTGTCAGTATTTACAGGGGGTCCCGGATAGAGTGTCAGTATTTACAGGGGGTCCCGGGGAGTGTGTCAGTATTTACAGTGGGTCCCGGGGAGTCTGTCAGTATTTACAGGGGGTCCCATGGAGTGTGTCGGTATTTAGAGGGGTCCCGGGGAGTGTGTCAGTATTTACAGGGGGCCCCGGGTAGTCTGTCACAATTTACAGTGGTTCCCGGGGAGTGTGTCAGTATTTACAGGGGGTCCCGGGGAGTGTGTCAGTATTTACAGGGGGTCCTGGGGAGTGTGTCTGTTTTTACAGTGGGACCCGGGGAGTGTGTCGTTATTTACAGGGGTCCCTGGGTGTGTACCTGTATTTACAGGGGGTCCCGGGGAGTGTGTCAGTATTTACAGGGGTTCCCGGGGAGTGTGTCTGTATTTACAGGGGTGTCCCGGGGAGTGTGTCAGTATTTACAGGGGTGTCCCGGGAAGTGTGTCAGTATTTACAGGGGGTCCCGGGGAATGTGTCGGTAATTACAGGGGTCCTGGGGTGTGTCCCTGTATTTCCAGGGGGGCCCGGGGAGTGTTTCTGTATTTACAGGGGTCCCATGGAGTGTGTCAGTATTTACAGGGGGTCCCGGGGAGTGTGTCGGTATTTACAGGGGTCCCGAGGAGTGTGTCAGTATTTACAGGGGGTCCCGGGTAGTCTGTCAGTATTTACAGTGGTTCCCGGGGAGTGTGTCTGTATTTACAGGGGTGTCCCGGGGAGTGTGTCAGTATTTACAGGGGTGTCCCGGGAAGTGTGTCGGTATTTACAGGGGTACTGGGGAGAGTGTCAGTATTTACAGTGGTTCCCGGGGAGTGTGTCAGTATTTACAGGGGGTCCCGGATAGAATGTCTGGATTTACAGGGGGTCCCGGGGAGTGTGTCAGTATTTACAGGGGGTCCCGGGGAGTGTGTCTGTATTTACAGGGGGTCCCGGGCAGTGTGTCAGTATTTACAGGGGGTCCCGGGGAGTGTGTCACTATTTACAGGCGGTCCCGGATAGAGTGTCAGTATTTACAGGGGGTCCCGGGAAGAGTGTCAGTATTTACAGGGGGTCCCGAGGAGTGTGTCAGTATTTACAGGGGGTCCCATGGAGTGTGTCGGGATTTACAGGGGGTCCCGGCGATTCTGACACTATTTACAGGGGAATCCGGGGTGTGTGTCTGTATTTAGAGGGTTGCCGGGGACTGTGTCGGTATTTACAGGGGTCCCGGGTGGTCTGTCACAATTTACAGTGGTTCCCGAAGAGTGTGTCTGCATTTACAGGGGTGTACCGGGGAGTGTGTCAGTATTTACAGGGGTGTCCCGGGAAGTGTGTCGGTATTTACAGGGGTACTGGGGATTCTGTCAGTATTTACAAGGGATCCCGGGGAGTGTGTGAGTATTTACAGGGGGTCCCGGGGAATGTGTCGGTAATTACAGGGGTCCTGGGGTGTGTCCCTCTATTTACAGGGGGGCCCGGGGAGTGTGTCTGTATTTACAGGGGTCCCGTGGAGTGTGTCGGTATTCACAGGGGTCCCGGGGAGTGTGTCTGTATTCACAGGGGACCCGGGTAGTGTGTCTGTATTCACAGGGGTCCCGGGGAGTGTGTCTGTATTTACAGGGGGTCCCGGGGTGTGTGTTGGTATTTACGGTGGGTTCCGGGGAGTGTGTCGGTATTTACAGGGGGTCCTGAGGAGTGTGTCTGTGTTTACAGGGGGGTCCCGGATAGAGTGTCAGTATTTACAGGGGGTCCTGGGGAGAGTGTCAGTATTTACAGTGGGTCCCGGGGAGTGTGTCTGTATTTACAGGGGGTCCCGGGGAGTGTGTCTGTATTTACAGGGGTTCCAGGGAGTGTGTCTGTATTTACAGGGTGTCCCGAGGAGTTTGTCGGTATTTACAGGGGATCCCGGGGTGTGTGTCTGTATTTAGAGGGGTGCCGGGGACTGTGTCGGTATTTACAGGGGTCCCGGGAAGTGTGTCTGTATTTACAGGGCGTCCCGGGGTGTGTGTCTGTATTTAAAGTGGTCTCGGAGAGTTTGTCTCTATTTACACGGGGTCCCGGGCAGTGTGTCATTACTTCCAGGGGGTCCCAGGGAGTGTGTCTGTATTTACAGCGGTCCCGGGGAGTGTGTAGGTATTTACAGGGCGTCCCGAGAAGTCTGTCAGTATTTACAGGGGGTCCCGGCGAGTGTGTCGGTATTTTCAGGGGGTCCCGGGGAGTGTGTCAGTATTTACAGGGGGTCCCGGGGAGTGTGTCAATATTTAGAGGGGATCCCGGGGAGTGTGTCTGTATTTACAGGGGTGTCCCGGGGAGTGTGTCAGTATTTACAGGGGTGTCCCGGGAAGTGTGTCAGTATTTACAGGGGGTCCCGGGGAATGTGTCGGTAATTACAGGGGTCCTGGGGTGTGTCCCTGTATTTCCAGGGGGGCCCGGGGAGTGTTTCTGTATTTACAGGGGTTCCATGGAGTGTGTCAGTATTTACAGGGGGTCCCGGGGAGTTTTCAGTATTTACAGGGGTCCCGAGGAGTCTGTCGGTATTTACAGGGGGTCCCGGGTAGTCTGTCAGTATTTACAGTGGTTCCCGGGGAGTGTGTCTGTATTTACAGGGGTGTCCCGGGGAGTGTGTCAGTATTTACAGGGGTGTCCCGGGCAGTGTGTCATTATTTACAGGGGGTCCTGGAGAGTGTGTCAGTATTTACAGGGGGTCCCGGATAGAGGGTCAGTATTTACAGGGGGTCCCGGGGAGAGTGTCAGTATTTACAGTGGGTCCCGGGGAGTGTGTCTGTATTTACAGGGGGTCCCGGGGAGTGTGTCTGTATTTACAGGGGTACCAGGGAGTGTGTCTGTATTTACAGGGTGTCCCGAGGAGTTTGTCGGTATTTACAGGGGATCCCGGGGTGTGTGTCTGTATTTAGAGGGGTGCCGGGGACTGTGTCGGTATTTACAGGGGTCCCGGGAAGTGTGTCTGTATTTACAGGGCGTGTGTCTGTATTTAAAGTGGTCTCGGAGAGTTTGTCTCTATTTACACGGGGTTCCGGGCAGTGTGTCATTACTTCCAGGGGGTCCCAGGGAGTGTGTCTGTATTTACAGCGGTCCCGGGGAGTGTGTAGGTATTTACAGGGCGTCCCGAGAAGTCTGTCAGTATTTACAGGGGGTCCCGGCGAGTGTGTCGGTATTTTCAGGGGGTCCCGGGGAGTGTGTCAGTATTTACAAGAGGTCCTGGGTCGTGTGTCCGTATTTACAGGGGTCCCAGGGAGTGTGTCTGTATTTACAGGGGGCCCCGGGGAGTGTGTCTGTATTTACAGGGGGTCCCGGGCAGTGTGTCATTATTTATAGGGTGTCCCGGGGCGTGTGTCAGTATTTACAGGGGGTCCCAGATAGAGTGTCAGTATTTACAGGGGGTCCCGGGGAGAGTGTCAGTATTTACAGTGGGTCCCGGGTAGTCTGTCAGTATTTACAGGGGGTCCCATGGAGTGTGTCGGGATTTACAGGGGGTCCCGAGGATTCTGACACTATTTACAGGGGAATCCGGGGTGTGTGTCTGTATTTAGAGCGTTGCCGGGGACTGTGTCGGTATTTACAGGGGTCCCGGGGAGTTTGTCAGTATTTACAGGGGGTCCCGGGTGGTCTGTCACAATTTACAGTGGTTCCCGAAGAGTGTGTCTGTATTTCCAGGGGGGTCCCGGGGAGTGTGTCAGTATTTACAGGGGTACTGGGGATTCTGTCAGTATTTACAAGGGATCCCGGGGAGTGTGTCAGTATTTACAGGGGGTCCCGGGGAATGTATCGGTAATTACAGGGGTCCTGGGGTGTGTCCCTGTATTTACAGGGGGGCCCGGGGAGTGTGTCTGTATTTACAGGGGTCCCGTGGAGTGTGTCGGTATTCACAGGGGTCCCGGGGAGTGTGTCTGTATTCACAGGGGACCCGGGTAGTGTGTCTGTATTCACAGGGGTCCCGGGGAGTGTGTCTGTATTTACAGGGGGTCCCGGGGTGTGTGTTGGTATTTACGGTGGGTTCCGGGGAGTGTGTCGGTATTTACAGGGGGTCCCGAGGAGTGTGTCTGTATTTACAGGGGTCCCGGTGAGTGTGTCTGTAATTACAGAGGGTCCCGGTGAGTGTGTCAGTATTCACAGGGAGTCCGGGAAGTGTGTCAGTATTCACAGGAGTCCCGGGGAGTGTGTCTGAATTCACAGGGGTCCCGGGGAGTGTGTCTGTACTTAGAGGAGGTCCTGGGGAGTGTGTCAATATTTAGAGGGGATCCCGGGTGGGTGTCAGTATTTACAAGGGGTCCCGGGGAGTGTGTCAGTATTTACAGGGGGTCCCGGGCAGTGTGTCATTATTTACAGGGGGTCCTGGGGAGTGTGTCAGTATTTACAGGGGGTCCCGGATAGAGTGTCAGTATTTACAGGGGGTCCCGGGGAGAGTGTCAGTATTTACAGTGGGTCCCGGGGAGTCTGTCAGTATTTACAGGGGGTCCCATGGAGTGTGTCGGTATTTAGAGGGGTCCCGGGGAGTGTGTCAGTATTTAGAGGGGGTCCCGGGGAATGTATCGGTAATTACTGGGGTCCTGGGGTGTGTCCCTGTATTTACAGGGGGGCCCGGGGAGTGTGTCTGTATTTACAGGGGTCCCGTGGAGTGTGTCAGTATTTACAGGGGGTCTCTGGTAGTCTGTCAGTATTTACAGGGGGTCCCGGGAGTGTGTCTGTATTCACAGGGGTGTGTGTCTGTATTTAAAGTGGTCTCGGAGAGTTTGTCTCTATTTACACGGGGTCCCGGGCAGTGTGTCATTACTTCCAGGGGGTCCCAGGGAGTGTGTCTGTATTTACAGCGGTCCCGGGGAGTGTGTAGGTATTTACAGGGCGTCCCGAGAAGTCTGTCAGTATTTACAGGGGGTCCCGGCGAGTGTGTCGGTATTTTCAGGGGGTCCCGGGGAGTGTGTCAGTATTTACAAGAGGTCCTGGGTAGTGTGTCAGTATTTACAGGGGTCCCAGGGAGTGTGTCCGTATTTACAGGGGTCCCAGGGAGTGAGTCTGTATTTACAGGGGGCCCCGGGGAGTGTGTCGGGATTTACAGGGGGTCCCGGGGATTCTGACACTATTTACAGGGGAATCCGGGGTGTGTGTCTGTATTTAGAGCGTTGCCGGGGACTGTGTCGGTATTTACAGGGGTCCCGAAGAGTGTGTCTGTATTTACAGGGGTGTACCGGGGAGTGTGTCAGTATTTACAGGGGTGTCCCCGGAAGTGTGTCGGTATTTACAGGGGTACTGGGGATTCTGTCAGTATTTACAAGGGATCCCGGGGAGTGTGTCAGTATTTACAGGGGGTCCCGGGTAATGTGTCGGTAATTACAGGGGTCCTGGGGTGTGTCCCTGTATTTACAGGGGGGCCCGGGGAGTGTGTCTGTATTTACAGGGGTCCCGTGGAGTGTGTCGGTATTCACAGGGGTCCCGGGGAGTGTGTCTGTATTCACAGGGGACCCGGGTAGTGTGTCTGTATTCACAGGGGTCCCGGGGAGTGTGTCTGTATTTACAGGGGGTCCCGGGGTGTGTGTTGGTATTTACGGTGGGTTCCGGGGAGTGTGTCGGTATTTACAGGGGGTCCCGAGGAGTGTGTCTGTATTTACAGGGATCCCGGTGAGTGTGTCTATAATTACAGAGGGTCCCGGTGAGTGTGTCAGTATTCACAGGGGGTCCGGGAAGTGTGTCAGTATTCACAGGAGTCCCGGGGAGTGTGTCTGAATTCACAGGGGTCCCGGGGAGTGTGTCTGTACTTAGAGGGGGTCCTGGGGAGTGTGTGAATATTTAGAGGGGATCCCGGGTGGGTGTCAGTATTTACAAGGGGTCCCGGGGAGTGTGTCAGTATTTACAGGGGGTCCCGGGCAGTGTGTCATTATTTACAGGGGGTCCTGGGGAGTGTGTCAGTATTTACAGGGGGTCCCGGATAGAGTGTCAGTATTTACAGGGGGTCCCGGGGAGAGTGTCAGTATTTACAGTGGGTCCCGGGGAGTCTGTCAGTATTTACAGGGGGTCCCATGGAGTGTGTCGGTATTTAGAGGGGTCCCGGGGAGTGTGTCAGTATTTAGAGGGGGCCCCGGGTAGTCTGTCACAATTTACAGTGGTTCCCGGGGAGTGTGTCAGTATTTACAGGGGGTCCCGGGGAGTGTGTCAGTATTTACAGGGGGTCCTGGGGAGTGTGTCTGTTTTTACAGTGGGACCCGGGGAGTGTGTCGTTATTTACAGGGGTCCCTGGGTGTGTACCTGTATTTACAGGGGGTCCCGGGGAGTGTGTCAATATTTAGAGGGGATCCCGGGGAGTGTGTCTGTATTTACAGGGGTGTCCCGGGGAGTGTGTCAGTATTTACAGGGGTGTCCCGGGAAGTGTGTCAGTATTTACAGGGGGTCCCGGGGAATGTGTCGGTAATTACAGGGGTCCTGGGGTGTGTCCCTGTATTTCCAGGGGGGCCCGGGGAGTGTTTCTGTATTTACAGGGGTCCCATGGAGTGTGTCAGTATTTACAGGGGGTCCCGGGGAGTTTTCAGTATTTACAGGGGTCCCGAGGAGTCTGTCAGTATTTACAGGGGGTCCCGGGTAGTCTGTCAGTATTTACAGTGGTTCCCGGGGAGTGTGTCTGTATTTACAGGGGTGTCCCGGGGAGTGTGTCAGTATTTACAGGGGTGTCCCGGGAAGTGTGTCGGTATTTACAGGGGTACTGGGGATTCTGTCAGTATTTACAAGGGATCCCGGGGAGTGTGTCAGTATTTACAGGGGGTCCCGGATAGAATGTCTGGATTTACAGGGGGTCCCGGGGAGTGTGTCAGTATTTACAGGGGGTCCCGGGGAGTGTGTCTGTATTTACAGGGGGTCCCGGGCAGTGTGTCATTATTTATAGGGGGTCCCGGGGAGTGTGTCAGTATTTACAGGGGGTCCCGGATAGAGTGTCAGTATTTACAGGGGGTCCCAGGGAGAGTGTCAATATTTAAGTGGGTCCCGGGTAGTCTGTCAGTATTTACAGGGGGTCCCATGGAGTGTGTCGGGATTTACAGGGGGTCCCGGCGATTCTGACACTATTTACAGGGGAATCCGGGGTGTGTGTCTGTATTTAGAGGGTTGCCGGGGACTGTGTCGGTATTTACAGGGGTCCCGGGTGGTCTGTCACAATTTACAGTGGTTCCCGAAGAGTGTGTCTGCATTTACAGGGGTGTACCGGGGAGTGTGTCAGTATTTACAGGGGTGTCCCGGGAAGTGTGTCGGTATTTACAGGGGTACTGGGGATTCTGTCAGTATTTACAAGGGATCCCGGGGAGTGTGTCAGTATTTACAGGGGGTCCCGGGGAATGTGTCGGTAATTACAGGGGTCCTGGGGTGTGTCCCTCTATTTACAGGGGGGCCCGGGGAGTGTGTCTGTATTTACAGGGGTCCCGTGGAGTGTGTCGGTATTCACAGGGGTCCCGGGGAGTGTGTCTGTATTCACAGGGGACCCGGGTAGTGTGTCTGTATTCACAGGGGTCCCGGGGAGTGTGTCTGTATTTACAGGGGGTCCCGGGGTGTGTGTTGGTATTTACGGTGGGTTCCGGGGAGTGTGTCGGTATTTACAGGGGGTCCTGAGGAGTGTGTCTGTGTTTACAGGGGGTTCTGGGCTGTGTGTCGGTATTTACAGGGTATCCCGGAGAGTGTGTCTGTATTTACAGGGGGTGTGAGGAGTGTGTCTGTATTTACAGGGGTCCCGGTGAGTGTGTCTGTAATTACAGAGGGTCCCGGTGAGTGTGTCAGTATTCACAGGGGGTCCTGGAAGTGTGTCAGTATTCACAGGAGTCCCGGGGAGTGTGTCTGAATTCACAGGGGTCCCGGGGAGTGTGTCTGTACTTAGAGGGGGTCCTGGGGAGTGTGTCAATATTTAGAGGGGATCCCGGGTGGTTGTCAGTATTTACAAGGGGTCCCGGGGAGTGTGTCAGTATTTACAGGGGGTCCCGGGCAGTGTGTCATTATTTACAGGGGGTCCTGGGGAGTGTGTCAGTATTTACAGGGGGTCCCGGATAGAGTGTCAGTATTTACAGGGGGTCCCGGGGAGAGTGTCAGTATTTACAGTGGGTCCTGGGGAGTCTGTCAGTATTTACAGGGGGTCCCGGGGAGTGTGTCAGTATTTACAGGGGGTCCTGGGGAGTGTGTCAGTATTTACAGGGGGTCCCGGATAGTGTGTCAGTATTTACAGGGGGTCCCGGGGAGTGTGTCAGTATTTACAGGGGGTCCTGGGGAGTGTGTCAGTATTTACAGGGGGTCCCGGGGAGTGTGTCGGTATTTACAGGGGTCCCGGGGAGTGTGTCAGTATTTACAGGGGGTCCCGGGTAGTCTGTCACAATTTACAGTGGTTCCCGGGGAGTGTGTCAGTATTTACAGGGGGTCCCGGGGAGTGTGTCAGTATTTACAGGGGGTCCTGGGGAGTGTGTCTGTTTTTACAGTGGGACCCGGGGAGTGTGTCGTTATTTACAGGGGTCCCTGGGTGTGTACCTGTATTTACAGGGGGTCCCGGGGAGTATGTCAATATTTAGAGGGGATCCTGGGGAGTGTGTCTGTATTTACAGGGGTGTCCCGGGGAGTGTGTCGGTATTTACAGGGGTACTGGGGATTCTGTCAGTATTTACAAGGGATCCCGGGGAGTGTGTCAGTATTTACAGGGGGTCCCGGATAGAGTGTCAGTATTTACAGGGGGTCCCGGGGAGTGTGTCAGTATTTAGAGGGGGCCCCGGGTAGTCTGTCACAATTTACAGTGGTTCCCGGGGAGTGTGTCAGTATTTGCAGGGGGTCCCGGGGAGTGTGTCAGTATTTACAGGGGGTCCTGGGGAGTGTGTCTGTTTTTACAGTGGGACCCGGGGAGTGTGTCGTTATTTACAGGGGTCCCTGGGTGTGTACCTGTATTTACAGGGGGTCCCGGGGAGTGTGTCAATATTTAGAGGGGATCCCGGGGAGTGTGTCTGTATTTACAGGGGTGTCCCGGGGAGTGTGTCAGTATTTACAGGGGTGTCCCGGGAAGTGTGTCAGTATTTACAGGGGGTCCCGGGGAATGTGTCGGTAATTACAGGGGTCCTGGGGTGTGTCCCTGTATTTCCAGGGGGGCCCGGGGAGTGTTTCTGTATTTACAGGGGTCCCATGGAGTGTGTCAGTATTTACAGGGGGTCCCGGGGAGTCTTCAGTATTTACAGGGGTCCCGAGGAGTCTGTCGGTATTTACAGGGGGTCCCGGGAAGTGTGTCAGTATTTACAGTGGTTCCCGGGGAGTGTGTCTGTATTTACAGGGGTGTCCCGGGGAGTGTGTCAGTATTTACAGGGGTGTCCCGGGGAGTGTGTCGGTATTTACAGGGGTACTGGGGATTCTGTCAGTATTTACAAGGGATCCCGGGGAGTGTGTCAGTATTTACAGGGGTTCCCGGATAGAATGTCTGGATTTACAGGGGGTCCCGGGGAGTGTGTCAGTATTTACAGGGGGTCCCGGGGAGTGTGTCTGTATTTACAGGGGGTCCCGGGCAGTGTGTCATTATTTATAGGGGGTCCCGGGGAGTGTGTCAGTATTTACAGGGGGTCCCGGATAGAGTGTCAGTATTTACAGGGGGTCCCAGGGAGAGTGTCAGTATTTAAGTGGGTCCCGGGTAGTCTGTCAGTATTTACAGGGAGTCCCATGGAGTGTGTCGGGATTTACAGGGGGTCCCGGCGATTCTGACACTATTTACAGGGGAATCCGGGGTGTGTGTCTGTATTTAGAGGGTTGCCGGGGACTGTGTCGGTATTTACAGGGGTCCCGGGTGGTCTGTCACAATTTACAGTGGTTCCCGAAGAGTGTGTCTGTATTTACAGGGGTGTACCGGGGAGTGTGTCAGTATTTACAGGGGTGTCCCGGGAAGTGTGTCGGTATTTACAGGGGTACTGGGGATTCTGTCAGTATTTACAAGGGATCCCGGGGAGTGTGTCAGTATTTACAGGGGGTCCCGGGGAATGTGTCGGTAATTACAGGGGTCCTGGGGTGTGTCCCTCTATTTACAGGGGGGCCCGGGAAGTGTGTCTGTATTTACAGGGGTCCCGTGGAGTGTGTCGGTATTCACAGGGGTCCCGGGGAGTGTGTCTGTATTCACAGGGGACCCGGGTAGTGTGTCTGTATTCACAGGGGTCCCGGGGAGTGTGTCTGTATTTACAGGGGGTCCCGGGGTGTGTGTTGGTATTTACGGTGGGTTCCGGGGAGTGTGTCGGTATTTACAGGGGGTCCTGAGGAGTGTGTCTGTGTTTACAGGGGGTTCTGGGCTGTGTGTCGGTATTTACAGGGTATCCCGGAGAGTGTGTCTGTATTTACAGGGGGTGTGAGGAGTGTGTCTGTATTTACAGGGGTCCCGGTGAGTGTGTCTGTAATTACAGAGGGTCCCGGTGAGTGTGTCAGTATTCACAGGGGGTCCTGGAAGTGTGTCAGTATTCACAGGAGTCCCGGGGAGTGTGTCTGAATTCACAGGGGTCCCGGGGAGTGTGTCTGTACTTAGAGGGGGTCCTGGGGAGTGTGTCAATATTTAGAGGGGATCCCGGGTGGTTGTCAGTATTTACAAGGGGTCCCGGGGAGTGTGTCAGTATTTACAGGGGGTCCCGGGCAGTGTGTCAGTATTTACAGGGGGTCCTGGGGAGTGTGTCAGTATTTACAGGGGGTCCCGGATAGAGTGTCAGTATTTACAGGGGGTCCTGGGGAGTGTGTCAGTATTTACAGTGGGTCCTGGGGAGTCTGTCAGTATTTACAGGGGGTCCCATGGAGTGTGTCGGTATTTAGAGGGGTCCCGGGGAGTGTGTCAGTATTTAGAGGGGGTCCCGGGTAGTCTGTCACAATTTACAGTGGTTCCCGGGGAGTGTGTCAGTATTTACAGGGGGTCCCGGGGAGTGTGTCAGTATTTACAGGGGGTACTGGGGAGTGTGTCTGTTTTTACAGTGGGACCCGGGGAGTGTGTCGTTATTTACAGGGGTCCCTGGGTGTGTACCTGTATTTACAGGGGGTCCCGGGGAGTGTGTCAATATTTAGAGGGGATCCTGGGGAGTGTGTCTGTATTTACAGGGGTGTCCCGGGGAGTGTGTCGGTATTTACAGGGGTACTGGGGATTCTGTCAGTATTTACAAGGGATCCCGGGGAGTGTGTCAGTATTTACAGGGGGTCCCGGATAGAGTGTCAGTATTTACAGGGGGTCCCGGGGAGTGTGTCAGTATTTAGAGGGGGCCCCGGGTAGTCTGTCACAATTTACAGTGGTTCCCGGGGAGTGTGTCAGTATTTGCAGGGGGTCCCGGGGAGTGTGTCAGTATTTACAGGGGGTCCTGGGGAGTGTGTCTGTTTTTACAGTGGGACCCGGGGAGTGTGTCGTTATTTACAGGGGTCCCTGGGTGTGTCAGTATTTACAGGGGGTCCCGGGGAGTTTTCAGTATTTACAGGGGTCCCGAGGAGTCTGTCGGTATTTACAGGGGGTCCCGGGTAGTCTGTCAGTATTTACAGTGGTTCCCGGGGAGTGTGTCTGTATTTACAGGGGTGTCCCGGGGAGTGTGTCAGTATTTACAGGGGTGTCCCGGGAAGTGTGTCGGTATTTACAGGGGTACTGGGGATTCTGTCAGTATTTACAAGGGATCCCGGGGAGTGTGTCAGTATTTACAGGGGTTCCCGGATAGAATGTCTGGATTTACAGGGGGTCCCGGGGAGTGTGTCAGTATTTACAGGGGGTCCCGGGGAGTGTGTCTGTATTTACAGGGGGTCCCGGGCAGTGTGTCATTATTTATAGGGGGTCCCGGGGAGTGTGTCAGTATTTACAGGGGGTCCCGGATAGAGTGTCAGTATTTACAGGGGGTCCCAGGGAGAGTGTCAGTATTTAAGTGGGTCCCGGGTAGTCTGTCAGTATTTACAGGGAGTCCCATGGAGTGTGTCGGGATTTACAGGGGGTCCCGGCGATTCTGACACTATTTACAGGGGAATCCGGGGTGTGTGTCTGTATTTAGAGGGTTGCCGGGGACTGTGTCGGTATTTACAGGGGTCCCGGGGAGTGTGTCAGTATTTACAGGGGGTTCCAGGTGGTCTGTCACAATTTACAGTGGTTCCCGAAGAGTGTGTCTGTATTTACAGGGGTGTACCGGTGGGTGTGTCAGTATTTACAGGGGTGTCCCCGGAAGTGTGTCGGTATTTACAGGGGTACTGGGGATTCTGTCAGTATTTACAAGGGATCCCGGGGAGTGTGTCAGTATTTACAGGGGGTCCCGGGGAATGTGTCGGTAATTACAGGGGTCCTGGGGTGTGTCCCTGTATTTACAGTGGGGCCCGGGGAGTGTGTCTGTATTTACAGGGGTCCCGGGGAGTGTGTCAGTATTTACAGGGGGTCCCGGGTGGTCTGTCACAATTTACAGTGGTTCCCGAAGAGTGTGTCTGTATTTACAGGGGTGTACCGGGGAGTGTGTCAGTATTTACAGGGGTGTCCCTGGAAGTGTGTCGGTATTTACAGGGGTACTGGGGATTCTGTAAGTATTTACAAGGGATCCCGGGGAGTGTGTCAGTATTTACAGGGGGTCCCGGGGAATGTGTCGGTAATTACAGGGGTCCTGGGGTGTGTCCCTGTATTTACAGGGGGGCCCGGGGGGTGTGTCTGTATTTACAGGGGTCCCGTGGAGTGTGTCGGTATTGACAGGGGTCCCGGGGAGTGTGTCTGTATTCACAGGGGACCCTGGTAGTGTGTCTGTATTCACAGGGGTCCCGGGGAGTGTGTCTGTATTTACAGGGGGTCCCGGGGTGTGTGTTGGTATTTACGGTGGGTTCCGGGGAGTGTGTCGGTATTTACAGGGGGTCCCGAGGAGTGTGTCTGTGTTTACAGGGGGTTCTGGGCTGTGTGTCGGTATTTACAGGGTATCCCGGAGAGTGTGTCTGTATTTACAGGGGGTGTGAGGAGTGTGTCTGTATTTACAGGGGTCCCGGTGAGTGTGTCTGTAATTACAGAGGGTCCCGGTGAGTGTGTCAGTATTCACAGGGGGTCCTGGAAGTGTGTCAGTATTCACAGGAGTCCCGGGGAGTGTGTCTGAATTCACAGGGGTCCCGGGGAGTGTGTCTGTACTTAGAGGGGGTCCTGGGGAGTGTGTCAATATTTAGAGGGGATCCCGGGTGGGTGTCAGTATTTACAAGGGGTCCCGGGGAGTGTGTCAGTATTTACAGGGGGTCCCGGGCAGTGTGTCATTATTTACAGGGGGTCCTGGGGAGTGTGTCAGTATTTACAGGGGGTCCCGGATAGAGTGTCAGTATTTACAGGGGGTCCCGGGGAGAGTGTCAGTATTTACAGTGGGTCCTGGGGAGTCTGTCAGTATTTACAGGGGGTCCCATGGAGTGTGTCGGTATTTAGAGGGGTCCCGGGGAGTGTGTCAGTATTTAGAGGGGGTCCCGGGTAGTCTGTCACAATTTACAGTGGTTCCCGGGGAGTGTGTCAGTATTTACAGGGGGTCCCGGGGAGTGTGTCAGTATTTACAGGGGGTCCTGGGGAGTGTGTCTGTTTTTACAGTGGGACCCGGGGAGTGTGTCGTTATTTACAGGGGTCCCTGGGTGTGTACCTGTATTTACAGGGGGTCCCGGGGAGTGTGTCAATATTTAGAGGGGATCCTGGGGAGTGTGTCTGTATTTACAGGGGTGTCCCGGGGAGTGTGTCAGTATTTACAGGGGTGTCCCGGGAAGTGTGTCGGTATGTACAGGGGTACTGGGGATTCTGTCAGTATTTACAAGGGATCCCGGGGAGTGTGTAAGTATTTACAGGGGGTCCCGGGGAATGTGTCGGTAATTACAGGGGTCCTGGGGTGTGTCCCTGTATTTACAGGGGGGCCCGGGGAGTGTTTCTGTATTTACAGGGGTCCCATGGAGTGTGTCAGTATTTACAGGGGGTCCCGGGGAGTTTTCAGTATTTAAAGGGGTCCCGGAGAGTGTGTCAATATTTACACTGGTTCCCTGGGAGTGTGTCAGTATTTACAGGGGGTCCCGGGGAGTGTGTCGGTAATTACTGGGGTCCTGGGGTGTGTCCCTGTATTTACAGGGGGTCCCGGGGAGTGTGTCTGTATTTACAGGGGTCCCGTGGAGTGTGTCAGTATTTACAGGGGGTCCCGGGGAGTGTGTCAGTATTTACAGGGGGTCCCGGGGAGTGTGTCTGTATTTACAGGGGTCCCAGTGAGTGTGTCAGTATTTACAGGGGGTCCCGGGGAGTGTGTCAGTATTTACAGGGACTCCCTGGGAGTGTGTCTGTATTTACAGGGGGTCCCGCGGAGTGTGTCAGTATTTACAGGGGATCTGGGGAGTGTGTCAGTATTTACAGTGGGTCCCGGGGAGTGTGTCTGTATTTACAGGGGGTCCCGGGCTGTGTGTCTGTATTTACAGGGGTACCAGGGAGTGTGTCTGTATTTACAGGGGTCCCGAGGAGTGTGTCAGTATTTACAGGGGATCCCGGGGTGTGTGTCTGTATTTAGAGGGGTGCCGGGGACTGTGTCGGTATTTACAGGGGTCCCGGGAAGTGTGTCTGTATTTACAGGGGGTCCCGGGGTGTGTGTCTGTATTTAAAGTGGTCTCGGGGAGTTTGTCTCTATTTACAGGGGGTCCCGGGCAGTGTGTCATTACTTCCAGGGGGTCCCAGGGAGCGTGTCTGTATTTACAGGGGTCCCGGGGAGTGTGTAGGTATTTACAGGGCGTCCCGAGAAGTCTGTCAGTATTTACAGGGGGTCCCGGGGAGTGTGTCGGTATTTACAGGGGGTCCCGGGGAGTGTGTCAGTATTTACAGGGGGTCCCGGGGAGTGTGTCAGTATTTACAGGGGGTCCCGGGGAGTGTGTCTGTATTTACAGGGGTGTCCCGGGGAGTGTGTCAGTATTTACAGGGGTGTCCCGGGGAGTGTGTCAGTATTTACAGGGGGTCCCGGGGAGTGTGTCGGTAATTACAGGGGTCCTGGGGTGTGTCCCTGTATTTACAGGGGGGCCCGGGGAGTGTGTCTGTATTTACAGGGGTCCCATGGAGTGTGTCAGTATTTACAGGGGGTCCCGGGGAGTTTGTCAGTATTTACAGGGGTCCCGGGGAGTGTGTCGGTATTTACAGGGGGTCCCGGGGAGTGTGTCAGTATTTACAGGGGTTCCCGGGGAGTGTGTCTGTATTTACAGGGGTGTCCCGGGGAGTGTGTCAGTATTTACAGGGGTGTCCCGGGCAGTGTGTCATTATTTACAGGGGGTCCTGGAGAGTGTGTCAGTATTTACAGGGGGTCCCGGATAGAGGGTCAGTATTTACAGGGGGTCCCGGGGAGAGTGTCAGTATTTACAGTGGGTCCCGGGGAGTGTGTCTGTATTTACAGGGGGTCCCGGGGAGTGTGTCTGTATTTACAGGGGTACCAGGGAGTGTGTCTGTATTTACAGGGTGTCCCGAGGAGTTTGTCGGTATTTACAGGGGATCCCGGGGTGTGTGTCTGTATTTAGAGGGGTGCCGGGGACTGTGTCGGTATTTACAGGGGTCCCGGGAAGTGTGTCTGTATTTACAGGGGTCCCGGGGAGTGTGTCAGTATTTACAGGGGGTCACAGGGAGTGTGTCTGTATTTACACGGGGTTCCGGGGAGTGTGTCATTACTTCCAGGGGGTCCCAGGGAGTGTGTCTGTATTTACAGCGGTCCCGGGGAGTGTGTAGGTATTTACAGGGCGTCCCGAGAAGTCTGTCAGTATTTACAGGGGGTCCCGGCGAGTGTGTCGGTATTTTCAGGGGGTCCCGGGGAGTGTGTCAGTATTTACAAGAGGTCCTGGGTCGTGTGTCCGTATTTACAGGGGTCCCAGGGAGTGTGTCTGTATTTACAGGGGGCCCCGGGGAGTGTGTCTGTATTTACAGGGGGTCCCGGGCAGTGTGTCATTATTTATAGGGTGTCCCGGGGCGTGTGTCAGTATTTACAGGGGGTCCCAGATAGAGTGTCAGTATTTACAGGGGGTCCCGGGGAGAGTGTCAGTATTTACAGTGGGTCCCGGGTAGTCTGTCAGTATTTACAGGGGGTCCCATGGAGTGTGTCGGTATTTACAGGGGGTCCCGAGGATTCTGACACTATTTACAGGGGAATCCGGGGTGTGTGTCTGTATTTAGAGCGTTGCCGGGGACTGTGTCGGTATTTACAGGGGTCCCGGGGAGTTTGTCAGTATTTACAGGGGGTCCCGGGTGGTCTGTCACAATTTACAGTGGTTCCCGAAGAGTGTGTCTGTATTTCCAGGGGGGTCCCGGGGAGTGTGTCAGTATTTACAGGGGTACTGGGGATTCTGTCAGTATTTACAAGGGATCCCGGGGAGTGTGTCAGTATTTACAGGGGGTCCCGGGGAGTGTGTCGGTAATTACAGGGGTCCTGGGGTGTGTCCCTGTATTTACGGGGGGCCCGGGGAGTGTTTCTGTATTTACAGGGGTCCCGTGGAGTGTGTCGGTATTCACAGGGGTCCCGGGGAGTGTGTCGGTATTTACAGGGGACCCGGGTAGTGTGTCTGTATTCACAGGGGTCCCGGGGAGTGTGTCTGTATTCACAGGGGTCCCGGGGAGTGTGTCTGTATTTACAGGGGGTCCCGGGGAGTGTGTCGGTATTTACAGGGGGTCCCGAGGAGTGTGTCTGTATTTACAGGGGTCCCGGGGAGTGTGTCTGTATTTACAGGGGGTCCCGGGGTGTGTGTTGGTATTTACAGGGGGTCCCGGGGAGTGTGTCAGTATTCACGGGAATCCCGGGGAGTGTGTCTGTATTCACAGGGGTCCCGGGGAGTGTGTCTGTACTTAGAGGAGGTCCTGGGGAGTGTGTCAGTATTTAGAGGGGATCCCGGGGAGTGTGTCAGTATTTACAAGGGGTCCCGGGGAGTGTGTCAGTATTTACAGGGGGTCCCGGGGAGTGTGTCAGTATTTACAGGGGGTCTGTGGAGTGTGTCAGTATTTACAGGGGGTCCCGGGGAGTGTGTCAGTATTTACAGGGGGTACCGTGGAGTGTGTCAGTATTTACAGTGGGTCCCAGGGAGTGTGTCAGTATTTACAGGGGGTCCCATGGAGTGTGTCAGTATTTACAGGGGTTCCGGGGAGTGTGTCAGTATTTACAGGGGGTCCCGGGGAGTGTGTCGGTATTTACTGGGGTCCTGGGGTGTGTCCCTGTATTTACAGGGGGTCCCGGGGAGTGTGTCTGTATTTACAGGGGTCCCGTGGAGTGTGTCAGTATTTACAGGGGGTCCCTGGGAGTGTGTCAGTATTTACAGGGGGTCCCGGGAGTGTGTCTGTATTCACAGGGGTGTGTGTCTGTATTTAAAGTGGTCTCGGAGAGTTTGTCTCTATTTACACGGGGTCCCGGGCAGTGTGTCGATATTTACAGGGGGTCCCGGGGAGTGTGTCGGTATTTACAGGGGGTCCCGGGGAGTGTGTCAGTATTTACAGGGGGTCTGGGGAGTGTGTCAGTATTTACAGGGGGTCCCGGGGAGTGTGTCAGTATTTACAGGGGGTCCCGGGGAGTGTGTCTGTATTTACAGGGGTCCCGGGGAGTGTGTCTGTATTTACAGGGGATCCTGGGGAGTGTGTCGGTATTTACAGGGGGTCCCGGGGAGTGTGTCGGTATTTACAGGGGTCCCGGGGAGTGTGTCTGTATTTACAGGGGGTCCCGGGGAGTGTGTCTGTATTTACAGGGGGTCCCGGTCTTTGTGTCATTATTTACAGGGGGCTCGGGGAGTGTGTCTGTATTTACAGGGGGTCCCGGGGAGTGTGTCTGTATTTACAGGGGGTCCCGGGGAGTGTGTCAGTATTTACAGGGGGTCCCGGGGAGTGTGTCAGTATTTACAGGGGGTCCCGGGGAGTGTGTCAGTATTTACAGGGGGTCCCGGGGAGTGTGTCTGTATTTACAGGGGTTCCCGGGGAGTGTGTCTGTATTTACAGGGGTCTCGGGGAGTGTGTCAGCATTTACTGGGGGTCCCGGGGAGTGTGTCAGTATATACAAGGGGTCCCGGGGAGTGTGTCTGTATTTACATGGGGTCCCGGGGAGCGTGTCTGTATTTACAGGGGGTATCGGGGAGTGTGTCGGTATTTACAGGGGGGGTCACAGGGAGTGTGTCTGTATTTACAGGGGGTCCCGGGGAGTGTGTCTGTATTTACAGGGGGTCCCAGGGAGTGTGTCAGTATTTACAGGGGGTCCCAGGGAGTGTGTCAGTATTTACAGGGGGTCCCGGGGAGTGTGTCAGTATTTACAGGGGTCCCAGGGAGTGTGTCTGTATTTACAGGGGGTCCCGAGGAGTGTGTCTGTATTTACAGGGGGTCCCGGGGAGTGTGTCTGTATTTACAAGGGTCCCGTGGAGTGTGTCAGTATTTACAGGGGGTCCCGGGGAGTGTGTCTGTATTTACAGGGGGTCCCGGGGAGTGTGTCTGTATTTACAGGGGTCCCGTGGAGTGTGTCAGTATTTACAGGGGTCCCGGGGAGTGTGTCTGTATTTACAGGGGTCCCGGGGAGTGTGTCAGTATTTACAGGGGGTCCCGGGGAGTGTGTCTGTATTTACAGGGGGTCCCAGGGAGTGTGTCAGTATTTACAGGGGGTCTGTGGAGTGTGTCAGTATTTACAGGGGGTCTGTGGAGTGTGTCAGTATTTACAGGGGGTCCCGGGGAGTGTGTCTGTATTTACAGGGTTTTGGGGAGTGTGTCAGTATTTACAGGGGGTCCTGTGGAGTGTGTCAGTATTTACAAGGGGTCCCGGGGAGTGTGTCGTTATTTACAGGGGGTCCCGTGGAGTGTGTCAGTATTTACAGGGGGTCCCGGGGAGTGTGTCGGTATTTACAGGGGGTCCCGGGGAGTGTGTTAGTATTTACAGGGTGTCCCGAGGAGTTTGTCGGTATTTACAGGGGATCCCGGGGAGTGTGTCTGTATTTACAGGGGTCCCGGGGAGTGTGTCGGTATTTGCAGGGGGTCCCGGGGAGTGTGTCTGTATTTACAGGGGGTGTCTGTGGAGTGTGTCAGTATTTACAGGGGGTCCCGGGGAGTGTGTCTGTATTTACAGGGGGTCCCGGGGAGTGTGTCAGTATTTACAGGGGGTCCCAGGGAGTGTGTCTGTATTTACAGGGGGTCCCGGGGAGTGTGTAGGTATTTACAGGGCGTCCCGGGGAGTGTGTCAGTATTTACAGGGGGTCCCGGGGAGTGTGTCAGTATTTACAGGGGGTCCCGGGGAGTGTGTCAGTATTTACAGGGGGTCCTGGGGAGTGTGTCAGTATTTACAGGGGGTCCCGGGGAGTGTGTCTGTATTTACAGGGGGTCCCGAGGGGAGTGTGTCTGTATTTACAGGGGGTCCCGGGCAGTGTGTCATTATTTACAGGGGGTCCCGGGGAGTGTGTCAGTATTTACAGGGGGTCCCGGGGAGTGTGTCAGTATTTACAGGGGTTTCCGTGGAGTGTGTCAGTATTTACAGAGGGTCCCCAGGAGTGTGTCAGTATTTACAGGGGGTCCCATGGAGTGTGTCGGGATTTACAGGGGGTCCCGAGGATTCTGACACTATTTACAGGGGAATCCGGGGTGTGTGTCTGTATTTAGAGCGTTGCCGGGGACTGTGTCGGTATTTACAGGGGTCCCGGGGAGTTTGTCAGTATTTACAGGGGGTCCCGGGTGGTCTGTCACAATTTACAGTGGTTCCCGAAGAGTGTGTCTGTATTTCCAGGGGGGTCCCGGGGAGTGTGTCAGTATTTACAGGGGTACTGTGGAGTGTGTCAGTATTTACAAGGGGTCCCGGGGAGTGTGTCAGTATTTACAGGGGGTCCCGGGGAGTGTGTCGGTAATTACAGGGGTCCGGGGGTGTGTCCCTGTATTTACAGGGGGGCCCGGGTAGTGTGTCTGTATTTACAGGGGTCCCGTGGAGTGTGTCGGTATTTACAGGGGTCCCGGGGAGTGTGTCTGTATTTACAGGGGACCCGGGGAGTGTGTCTGTATTTACAGGGGTCCCGGGGAGTGTGTCTGTATTTACAGGGGGTCCCGGGGAGTGTGTTGGTATTTACAGGGGGTCCCGGGGAGTGTGTCAGTATTTACAGGGGGTCCCGAGGAGTGTGTCTGTATTTACAGGGGGTCCCGGGGAGTGTGTCTGTATTTACAGGGGGTCCCGGGGAGTGTGTCAGTATTTACAGGGGGTCTGGGGAGTGTGTCAGTATTTACAGGGGTCCCGGGGAGTGTGTCTGTATTTACAGGGGTCCCGGGGAGTGTGTCTGTATTTACAGGGGGTCCTGGGGAGTGTGTCAGTATTTACAGGGGATCCGGGTTGTGTGTCAGTATTTACAGGGGGTCCCGGGGAGTGTGTCAGTATTTACAGGGGGTCCCGGGGAGTGTGTCAGTATTTACAGGGGGTCTGTGGAGTGTGTCAGTATTTACAGGGGGTCCCGTGGAGTGTGTCAGTATTTACAGGAGATCCCGGGGAGTGTGTCAGTATTTACAGGGGGTCTTGGGGAGTGTGTCAGTATTTACAGGGGGTCCCGGGGAGTGTGTCAGTATTTACAGGGGTCCCGGGGAGTGTGTCGGTATTTACAGGGGGTCCCGGGGAGTGTGTCGGTATTTACAGGGGTCCTGGGGTGTGTCCCTGTATTTACAGGGGGTCCCGGGGAGTGTGTCTGTATTTACAGGGGTCCCGTGGAGTGTGTCAGTATTTACAGGGGGTCTGTGGAGTGTGTCAGTATTTACAGGGGGTCCCGGGGAGTGTGTCTGTATTCACAGGACGTCTGTGGTGTGTGTCAGTATTTAGAGGGGGTCCCGGGGAGTGTGTCTGTATTTCTCGGGGTACCTGGGAGTGTGTCAGTATTTACAGGGGTCCCGGGGAGTGTGTCGGTATTTACAGGGGGTCCCGGGGAGTGTGTCAGTATTTACAGGGGATCTGGGGAGTGTGTCAGTATTTACAGGGGGTCCCGGGGAGTGTGTCAGTATTTACAGGGGTCCCGGGGAGTGTGTCTGTATTTACAGGGGTCCCGGGGAGTGTGTCTGTATTTACAGGGGATCCTGGGGAGTGTGTCAGTATTTACAGGGGGTCCCGGGGAGTGTGTCGGTATTTACAGGGGTCCCGGGGAGTGTGTCTGTATTTACAGGGGGTCCCGGGGAGTGTGTCAGTATTTACAGGGGGTCTCGGGGAGTGTGTCAGTATTTACAGGGGGTCTGGGGAGTGTGTTTGTGTTTACAGGGGTTCCCGGAGAGTTTGTCTGTATTTACTGCGGGTCTGTGGAGTGTGTCCGTATTTACAGGGAGTCCCGGGGAGTGTGTCAGTATTTAAAGGGGGTCCTGGGGAGTGTGTCAGTATTTACAGGGGGTCTCCGGGGGTGTGTCTATAGTTACAGGGGTTCCCGGCGAGTGTGTCTGTATTTACAGGGGTCTCGGGGAGTGTGTCAGCATTTACTGGGGGTCCTGGGGAGTGTGTCAGTTTATACAAGGCGTCCCGGTGAATGTTTCTGTATTTACAGGGGGTCCCGGGGAGTGTGTCTGTATTTACAGGGGGTCCCGGGCAGTGTGTCATTATTTACAGTGGGCTCAGGGAGTGTGTCTGTATTTACAGGGGGTCCCGAGGAGTGTGTCTGTATTTACAGGGGGACCCAGGGAGTGTGTCATTATTTACAGGAGGTCCCAGGGAGTGTGTCAGTATTTAAAGGGTGTCCCAAAGAGTGTGTCAGTATTTACAGGGGTCCCAGGGAGTGTGTCTGTATCTACAGGGGGTCCCGAGGAGTGTGTCTGCATTTACAGGGGGTCCCGGGGAGTGTGTCTGTATTTACAAGGGTCCCGTGGAGTGTGTCAGTAGTTACAGGGGGTCCCGGGGAGTGTGTCTGTATTTACAGGGGGTCCCGGGGAGTGTGTCTGTATTTACAAGGGTCCCGTGGATTGTGTCAGTAGTTACAGGGGTCCCGGGGAGTGTGTCTGTATTTACAGGGGTCCCGGGGAGTGTGTCAGTATTTACAGGGGGTCCCCGGGAGTGTGTCTGTATTTACAGGGGGTCCCAGGGAGTGTGTCATTATTTACAGGAGGTCCCAGGGAGCGTGTCAGTATTTAAAGGGGGTCCTGGGGAGTGTGTCAGTTTTTACAGGGGGTCTCCGGGGAGTGTGTCTGTATTTACAGGGTTCTCGGGGAGTGTGTCAGCATTTACTGGGGGTCCTGGGGAGTGTGTCAGTTTATACAAGGGGTCCCGGAGAGTGTTTCTGTATTTACAGGGGGTCCAGGGGAGTGTGTCAGTATTTGCAGGGGGTCCCGGGGAGTGTGTCGGTATTTACAGGGGGTCCCGGGCAGTGTGTTATTATTTACAGGGGGTCCCGGAGAGTGTCTCTGTATTTACGGGGGGTTCCGGGGAGTGTGTCTACAGGGGGTCTCGGGGAGTGTGTCAGTATTTACAGGGGGTCCCGGGGAGTGTGTCTGTATTTACAGGGGGTCCCGGGCAGTGTGTCAGTATTTACAGGGGGTCCCGGAGAGTGTGTCTGTATTTACAGGGGGTCCCGGGGAGTGTGTCGATATTTACAGGGGGTCCCGGGGAGTGTGTCGGTATTTACAGGGGGTCCCGGGGAGTGTGTCGATATTCACAGGGGGTCCTGGTGAGTATGTCAGTATTCACAGGGGGTCCCGGTGAGTGTGTCAGTATTCACACGGGTCCCGGCGAGTGTGTCTGTATTCACAGGGGTCCCGGGGAGTATGTCTGTACTTACAGGGGATCCTGGGGAGTGTGTCGGTATTTACAGGGGGTCCCGGGGAGTGTGTCGGTATTTACAGGGGTCCCGAGGTGTGTGCCTGTATTTACAGGGGGTCCCGGGGAGTGTATCTTTATTTGCAGGGGGTCCCGGGCAGTGTGTCATTATTTGCAGTGGGCTCGGGGAGTGTGTCTGTATTTACAGGGGGTGCCGAGGAGTGTGTCTGTATTTACAGAGGGTCCCAGGGAGTGTGTCATTATTTACAGGGAGTCCCGGGGAGTGTGTCAGTATTTAAAGGGGGTCTGTGGAGTTTGTCAGTATTTACAGGGGGTCTGTGGAGTGTGTCAGTATTTACAGGGGGTCCCGGGGAGTGTGTCTGTATTTACAGGGGGTCCCGGGGAGTGTGTCAGTATTTACAGGGGGTCCCGGGGAGTGTGTCAGTATTTACAGGGGGTCCCGGGGAGTGTGTCTGTATTTACAGGGGGTCCCGGGGAGTGTGTCTGTATTTACAGGGGGTCCCGGGCAGTGTGTCAGTATTTACAGGGGGGGTCTCAGGGAGTGTGTCTGTATTTACAGGGGGTCCCGGGGAGTGTGTCTGTATTTACAGGGGGTCCCGGGGAGTGTGTCATTATTTACAGGGGGTCCCGGGGAGTGTGTCAGTATTTACAGGGGGTCCCGGGGAGTGTGTCAGTATTTACAGGGGTCCCAGGGAGTGTGTCTGTATTTACAGGGGGTCCCGAGGAGTGTGTCTGTATTTACAGGGGGTCCCGGGGAGTGTGTCTGTATTTACAGGGGTCCCGTGGAGTGTGTCAGTATTTACAGGGGGTCCCGGGGAGTGTGTCTGTATTTACAGGGGGTCCCGGGGAGTGTGTCTGTATTTACAGGGGTCCCGTGGAGTGTGTCAGTATTTACAGGGGGTCCCTGGGAGTGTGTCTGTATTTACAGGGGGTCCCGGGGAGTGTGTCAGTATTTACAGGGGGTCCCGGGGAGTGTGTCTGTATTTACAGGGGGTCCCGGGGAGTGTGTCATTATTTACAGGGGGTCCCGGGGAGTGTGTCAGTATTTACAGGGGGTCTGTGGAGTGTGTCAGTATTTACAGGGGGTCTGTGGAGTGTGTCTGTATTTACAGGGGTCTGTGGAGTGTGTCAGTATTTACAGGGGGTCCTGTGGAGTGTGTCAGTATTTACAAGGGGTCCCGGGGAGTGTGTCTGTATTTACAGGGGGTCCCGGGGAGTGTGTCAGTATTTACAGGGGGTCCCGGGGAGTGTGTCGGTATTTACAGGGGGTCCCGGGCAGTGTGTTATTATTTACAGGGGGTCCCGGGGAGTGTGTCTGTATTTACAGGGGGTCCCGGGGAGTGTGTCAGTATTTACAGGGGGTCCCGGGGAGTGTGTCAGTATTTACAGGGGGTCCAGGGGAGTGTGTCAGTATTTACAGGGGGTCCCGGGGAGTGTGTCAGTATTTACAGGGGTCCCGGGGAGTGTGTCTGTATTTACAGGGGTCCCGGGGAGTGTGTCAGTATTTACAGGGGATCCTGGGGAGTGTGTCGGTATTTACAGGGGGTCCCGGGGAGTGTGTCGGTATTTACAGGGGTCCCGAGGAGTGTGTCTGTATTTACAGGGTGTCCCGAGGAGTGTGCCTGTATTTACAGGGGGTCCCGGTCTTTGTGTCATTATTTACAGGGGGCTCGGGGAGTGTGTCTGTATTTACAGGGGGTCCCGGGGAGTGTGTCTGTATTTACAGGGGGTCCCAGGGAGTGTGTCAGTATTTACAGGGGGTCCCGGGGAGTGTGTCAGTATTTACAGGGGGTCCCGGGGAGTGTGTCAGTATTTACAGGGGGTCTCGGGGAGTGTGTCTGTATTTACAGGGGGTCCCGGGGAGTGTGTCTGTATTTACAGGGGGTCCCGGGGAGTGTGTCAGTATTTACAGGGGGTCCCGGGGAGTGTGTTTGTATTTACAGGGGGTCCTGAGGAGTGTCTGTATTTACAGGGGGTCCCAAAGAGTGTGTCAGTATTTACAGGGGTCCCAGGGAGTGTGTCTGTATCTACAGGGGGTCCCGAGGAGTGTGTCTGCATTTACAGGGGGTCCCGGGGAGTGTGTCTGTATTTACAAGGGTCCCGTGGAGTGTGTCAGTAGGTACAGGGGGTCCCGGGGAGCGTGCCTGCATTTACAGGGTTCTCGGGGAGTGTGTCTGTATTTACAGGGTGTCCCGGGCAGTGTGTCATTATTTACAGTGAGTTCAGGGAGTGTGTCTGTATTTAAAGGGGGTCCTGGGGAGTGTGTCAGTATTTACAGGGGGTCTCCGGGGGTGTGTCTATATCTACAGGGGTTCCCGGCGAGTGTGTCTGTATTTACAGGGTTCTCGGGGAGTGTGTCAGCATTTACTGGGGGTCCCGGGGAGTGTGTCAGTTTATACAAGGGGTCCCGGGGAGTGTGTCTGTATTTACAGCGGGTCCCGGTGAGTGTGTCGGCATTTACAGGGGTCCCGAGGTGTGTGCCTGTATTTACAGGGGGTCCCGGGGAGTGTGTCTGTATTTACAGGGTGTCCCGGGCAGTGTGTCATTATTTACAGTGAGTTCAGGGAGTGTGTCTGTATTTACAGCGGGTCCCGAGGAGTGTGTCTGTATTTACAGGGGGTCCCAGGGAGTGTGTGATTATTTACAGGGGGTCCCGGGGAGTGTGTCAGTATTTAAAGGGGGTCCTGGGGAGTGTGTCAGTATTTACAGGGGGTCTCCGGGGGTGTGTCTATATTTACAGGGGTTCCCGGCGAGTGTGTCTGTATTTACAGGGTTCTCGGGGAGTGTGTCAGCATTTACTGGGCGTCCCGGGGAGTGTGTCAGCTTATACAAGGGGTCCCGGGGAATGTTCCTGTATTTACAGGGGGTCCCGGGGAGTGTGTCTGTACTTACAGGGGGTCCCGGGCAGTGTGTCATTCTTTACAGTGGGCTCAGGGAGTGTGTCTGTATTTACAGGGGGTCCCGAGGAGTGTGTCTGTATTTACAGGGGGTCCCAGGGAGTGTGTCATTATTTACAGGGGGTGCCAGGGAGTGTGTCAGTATTTAAAGGGGGTCCTGGGGAGTGTGTCAGTTTTTACAGGGTGTCTCCGGGGAGTGTGTCTGTATTTACAGGGGGTCTCAGGGAGTGTGTCATTATTTACAGGGGGTCCCAGGGAGTGTGTCAGTATTTAAAGGGGGTCCTGGGGAGTGTGTCAGTTTTTACAGGGGGTCTCTGGGGAGTGTGTCTGTATTTACAGGGTTCTCGGGGAGTGTGTCAGCATTTACTGGGGGTCCTGGGGAGTGTGTCAGTTTGTACAAGGGGTCCCGGAGAGTGTTTCTGTATTTACAGGGGGTCCCGGGGAGTGTGTCAGTATTTGCAGGGGGTCCCGGGGAGTGTGTCGGTATTTACAGGGGGTCCCGGGCAGTGTGTTATTATTTACAGGGGGTCCCGGAGAGTGTCTCTGTATTTACGGGGGGTCCCGGGGAGTGTGTCTACAAGGGGTCTCGGGGAGTGTGTCAGTATTTACAGGGGGTCCCGGAGAGTGTCTCTGTATTTACAGGGGGTCCCGGGGAGTGTGTCGGTATTTACAGGGGTCCCGAGGTGTGTGCCTGTATTTACAGGGGGTCCCGGGGAGTGTGTCTGTATTTACAGGAGGTCCCGGGCAGTGTATCATTATTTACAGTGGGTTCAGGGAGTGTGTCTGTATTTACAGGGGGTCCCGAGGAGTGTGTCTGTATTTACAGGGGGACCCAGGGAGTGTGTCATTATTTACAGGAGGTCCCAGGGAGTGTGTCAGTATTTAAAGGGTGTCCCAAAGAGTGTGTCAGTATTTACAGGGGTCCCAGGGAGTGTGTCTGTATCTACAGGGGGTCCCGAGGAGTGTGTCTGCATTTACAGGGGGTCCCGGGGAGTGTGTCTGTATTTACAAGGGTCCCGTGGAGTGTGTCAGTAGTTACAGGGGGTCCCGGGGAGTGTGTCTGTATTTACAGGGGGTCCCGGGGAGTGTGTCTGTATTTACAAGGGTCCCGTGGATTGTGTCAGTAGTTACAGGGGTCCCGGGGAGTGTGTCTGTATTTACAGGGGTCCCGGGGAGTGTGTCAGTATTTACAGGGGGTCCCCGGGAGTGTGTCTGTATTTACAGGGGGTCCCAGGGAGTGTGTCATTATTTACAGGAGGTCCCAGGGAGCGTGTCAGTATTTAAAGGGGGTCCTGGGGAGTGTGTCAGTTTTTACAGGGGGTCTCCGGGGAGTGTGTCTGTATTTACAGGGTTCTCGGGGAGTGTGTCAGCATTTACTGGGGGTCCTGGGGAGTGTGTCAGTTTATACAAGGGGTCCCGGAGAGTGTTTCTGTATTTACAGGGGGTCCAGGGGAGTGTGTCAGTATTTGCAGGGGGTCCCGGGGAGTGTGTCGGTATTTACAGGGGGTCCCGGGCAGTGTGTTATTATTTACAGGGGGTCCCGGAGAGTGTCTCTGTATTTACGGGGGGTTCCGGGGAGTGTGTCTACAGGGGGTCTCGGGGAGTGTGTCAGCATTTACAGGGGGTCCCGGGGAGTGTGTCTGTATTTACAGGGGGTCCCGGGCAGTGTGTCATTATTTACAGGGGGTCCCGGAGAGTGTCTCTGTATTTACAGGGGGTCCCGGGGAGTGTGTCGATATTTACAGGGGGTCCCGGGGAGTGTGTCGGTATTTACAGGGGGTCCCGGGGAGTGTGTCGATATTCACAGGGGGTCCTGGTGAGTATGTCAGTATTCACAGGGGGTCCCGGTGAGTGTGTCAGTATTCACACGGGTCCCGGCGAGTGTGTCTGTATTCACAGGGGTCCCGGGGAGTATGTCTGTAGTTACAGGGGATCCTGGGGAGTGTGTCTGTATTTACAGGGGGTCCCGGGGAGTGTGTCGGTATTTACAGGGGTCCCGAGGTGTGTGCCTGTATTTACAGGGGGTCCCGGGGAGTGTATCTTTATTTGCAGGGGGTCCCGGGCAGTGTGTCATTATTTGCAGTGGGCTCGGGGAGTGTGTCTGTATTTACAGGGGGTGCCGAGGAGTGTGTCTGTATTTACAGAGGGTCCCAGGGAGTGTGTCATTATTTACAGGGAGTCCCGGGGAGTGTGTCAGTATTTAAAGGGGGTCTTGGGGAGTGTGTCAGTATTTACAGAGGGTCTCCAGGAGTGTGTCTGTATTTACAGGGGGTCCCGGGGAGTGTGTCTGTATTTACAGGGGGTCCCGGGGAGTGTGTCAGTATTTTCAGGGGCTCCCGGGGAGAGTGTTTGTATTTACAGGGGGTCCCGAGGAGTGTCTGTATTTACAGGGGGTCCCGGGGAGTGTGTCATTATTTACAGGGGGTCCTGGCGCGTGTGTCTGTATTTACAGGGGTCCTGAGGAGTGTGTCGGTATTTACAGGGGGTCCCGGGGAGTGTGTCAGTATTTACAGGGGGTCCCGGAGAGGATGTCAGTATTTACAGGGGGTCCCGGGCAGTGTGTCATTAGTTACAGGGGGTCCAGGGGAGTGAGTCTGTATTTACAGGGGGACCTGGGGAGTGTGTCTGTATTTACAGGGAGTCCCGGGGACTGTGTCATTATTTACAGGGGGTCCCGGGGAGTGTGTCTGTATTTACAGGGTGCCGAGGTGTGTGCTAGTATTTACAGGGGGTCCCGGGGAGTGTGTCAGTATTTACAGGGGTCCCGGGGAGTGTGTCAGCATTTACTGGGTGTCCCGGGGATTGTGTCAGTATATAAAAGGGGTCCCGGGCAGTGTGTCTGTATTTACAGGGGGTCCCGGGGAGTGTGTCTGTATTTACAAGGGTCCCGTGGAGTGTGTCAGTATTTACAGGAGGTCTCGGGGAGTGTGTCAGCATTTACTGGGCGTCCCGGGGAGTGTGTCAGTATATAAAAGGCGTCCCGGGCAGTGTGTCTGTATTTACAGGGGTCCTTGCGAGTGTGTCAGTATTTACAGGGGGTCCCAGGCAGTGTGTCATTCTTTACAGGGGGTCCCGGGGAGTGTGTCTGTATTTACAAGGGTCCCATGGAGTGTGTCAGTATTTACAGGGGGTCCCGGGGAGTGTGTCTGTATTTACAGGGGTCCCGGGGAGTGTGTAGGTATTTACAGGGCGTCCCGGGAAGTGTGTCAGTATTTGCAGGGAGTCCCGGAAGTGTGCCTGTATTTACAGGGCGGTCCCAGGGAGTGTGTCAGTAATTACAGGGGGTTCCGGAGAGTGTGTCAGTATTTATAGGGGGTCCCGGAGAGTGTGTCAGTATTTACAGGGGGTCCCAAAGAGTGTGTCGGTATTTACAGGGGTCCCAGGGAGTGTGTCTGTATCTACAGGGGGTCCCGAGGAGTGTGTCTGCATTTACAGGGGGTCCCGGGGAGTGTGTCTGTATTTACAAGGGTCCCGTGGAGTGTGTCAGTAGTTACAGGGGGTCCCGGGGAGTGTGTCTGTATTTACAGGGGGTCCCGGGGAGTGTGTCGGTATTTACAGGGGGTCCCGGGCAGTGTGTCATTATTTACATTGGGCTCGGGGAGTGTGTCTGTATTTACAGGGGGTCCTGAGCAGTGTGTCATTATTTACAGGGGGTCCCGGGGAGTGTGTCAGTATTTAAAGGGGTCCTGGTGTGTGTGTCAGTATTTACAGGGGGTCTCCGGGGGTGTGTCGGTATTTACAGGGGGTCCCGGGGAGTGTGTCAGTATTTAAAGGGGGTCCTGGGGAGTGTGTCAGTATTTACAGGGGGTCTCCGGGGGTGTGTCTATATTTACAGGGGTTCCCGGCGAGTGTGTCTGTATTTACAGGGTTCTCGGGGAGTGTGTCAGCATTTACTGGGGGTCCCGGGGAGTGTGTCAGTTTATACAAGGGGTCCCGGAGAGTGTGTCTGTATTTACAGGGGGTCCCGGGGAGTGTGTCGGTATTTACAGGGGTCCCGAGGTGTGTGCCTGTATTTACAGGGGGTCCCGGGGAGTGTGTCTGTATTTACAGGGTGTCCCAGGCAGTGTGTCATTATTTACAGTGGGTTCAGGGAGTGTGTCTGTATTTACAGCGGGTCCCGAGGAGTGTGTCTGTATTTACAGGGGGTCCCAGGGAGTGTGTGATTATTTACAGGGGGTCCCGGAGAGTGTGTCAGTATTTAAAGGGGGTCCTGGGGAGTGTGTCAGTATTTACAGGGGGTCTCCGGGGGTGTGTCTATATTTACAGGGGTTCCCGGCGAGTGCGTCTGTAGTTACAGGGTTCTCGGGGAGTGTGTCAGCATTTTGCTGGGGGTCCCGGGGAGTGTGTCAGTTTACACAAGGGGTCCCGGAGAGTGTTTCTGTATTTACAGGGGGTCCCGGGGAGTGTGTCAGTATTTGCAGGGGGTCCCGGGGAGTGTGTCGGTATTTACAGGGGTCTCGAGGTGTGTGCCTGTATTTACAGGGGGTCCCGGGGAGTGTGTCTGTATTTACAGGGGGTCCCGGGCAGTGTGTCATTATTTACAGTGGGTTCAGGGAGTGTGTCTGTATTTACAGGGGTCCCAAGGAGTGTGTCTGTATTTACAGGGGGTCCCACGGAGTTTGTGATTATTTACAGGGGGTCCCAGGGAGTGTGTCAGCATTTACAGGGGTCCCGGGGAGTGTGAAGGTATTTACAGGGCGTCCCGGGGAGTGTGTCAGCATTTACTGGGCGTCCCGGAGAGTGTGTCAGTATATAAAAGGGGTCCCGGGCAGTGTGTCTGTATTTACAGGGGATCCCGGGGAGTGTGTCTGTATTTACAGGGGGTCCCGGGGAGTGTGTCTGTATTTACAAGGGTCCCGTGGAGTGTGTCAGTATTTACAGGAGGTCTCGGGGAGTGTGTCAGCATTTACTGGGCGTCCCGGGGAGTGTGTCAGTATATAAAAGGGGTCCCGGGCAGTGTGTCTGTATTTACCGGGGTCCTTGCGAGTGTGTCAGTATTTACAGGGCGTCCCGGGCAGTGTGTCATTCTTTACAGGGGGTCCCGGGGTGTGTGTCTGTATTTACAAGGGTCCCATGGAGTGTGTCAGTATTTACAGGGGGTCCCCGGGAGTGTGTCTGTATTTACAGGGGTCCCGGGCAGTGTGTAGGTATTTGCAGGGCGTCCCGGAGAGTGTGTCAGCATTTACTGGGGGTCCTGGGGAGTGTGTCAGTTTGTACAAGGGGTCCCGGAGAGTGTTTCTGTATTTACAGGGGGTCCCGGGGAGTGTGTCAGTATTTGCAGGGGGTCCCGGGGAGTGTGTCGGTATTTACAGGGGGTCCCGGGCAGTGTGTTATTATTTACAGGGGGTCCCGGAGTGTGTCTCTGTATTTACGGGGGGTCCCGGGGAGTGTGTCTACAAGGGGTCTCGGGGAGTGTGTCAGTATTTACAGGGGGTCCCGGAGAGTGTCTCTGTATTTACAGGGGGTCCCGGGGAGTGTGTCGGTATTTACAGGGGTCCCGAGGTGTGTGCCTGTATTTACAGGGGGTCCCGGGGAGTGTGTCTGTATTTACAGGAGGTCCCGGGCAGTGTGTCATTATTTACAGTGGGTTCAGGGAGTGTGTCTGTATTTACAGGGGTCCCGAGGAGTGTGTCTGTATTTACAGGGGGTCCCAGGGAGTTTGTGATTATTTACAGGGGGTCCCAGGGAGTGTGTCAGCATTTACAGGGGTCCCGGGGAGTGTGTAGGTATTTACAGGGCGTCCCGGGGAGTGTGTCAGTATATAAAAGGGGTCCCGGGCAGTGTGTCTGTATTTACAGGGGGTCCCGGGGAGTGTGTCTGTATTTACAAGGGTCCCATGGAGTGTGTCAGTATTTACAGGGGGTCCCCGGGAGTGTGTCTGTATTTACAGGGGTCCCGGGGAGTGTGTAGGTATTTGCAGGGCGTCCTGGGAAGTGTGTCAGTATTTACAGGGAGTCCCGGGAAGTGTGTCTGTATTTACAGGGCGGTCCCAGGGAGTGTGTCAGTAATTACAGGGGGTTCCGGAGAGTGTGTCATTATTTACAGGGGTTCCCGGAGAGTGTGTCAGTATTTACAGGGGGTCCCAAAGAGTGTGTCAGTATTTACAGGGGTCCCAGGGAGTGTGTCTGTATCTACAGGGGGTCCCGAGGAGTGTGTCTGCATTTACAGGGGGTCCCGGGGAGTGTGTCTGTATTTACAAGGGTCCCGTGGAGTGTGTCAGTATTTACAGGGGGTCCCGGGGAGCGTGCCTGCATTTACAGGGTTCTCGGGGAGTGTGTCTGTATTTACAGGGTGTCCCGGGCAGTGTGTCATTATTTACAGTGAGTTCAGGGAGTGTGTCTGTATTTAAAGGGGGTCCTGGGGAGTGTGTCAGTATTTACAGGGGGTCTCCGGGGGTGTGTCTATATCTACAGGGGTTCCCGGCGAGTGTGTCTGTATTTACAGGGTTCTCGGGGAGTGTGTCAGCATTTACTGGGGGTCCCGGGGAGTGTGTCATTATTTACAGGGGGTCCCGGGGAGTGTGTCAGTATTTACAGGGGGTCCCGGGGAGTGTGTCAGTATTTACAGGGGTACCGGAGAGTGTGTCAGTATTTACAGGGTTGTCCCGTGAAGTGTGTCGGTATTTACAGGGGTACTGGGGATTCTGTCTGTATTTACAGGAGGTCCCGGGCAGTGTGTCATTATTTACAGTGGGTTCAGGGAGTGTGTCTGTATTTACAGGGGGTCCCGAGGAGTGTGTCTGTATTTACAGGGGGTCCCAGGGAGTGTGTGAGTATTTACAGGGGGTCCCGGGGAGTGTGTCAGTATTTACAGGGGTCCCGGGGAGTGTGTCAGTATTTACAGGGGGTCCCGGGGAGTGTGTCTGTATTTACAGGGGTCCCGGGGAGTGTGTCAGTATTTACAGGGGGTCCCGGGGAGTGTGTCTGTATTTACAGGGGGTCCCGGGGAGTGTGTCTGTATTTACAGGGGGTCCCGGGGAGTGTGTCAGTATTTACAGGGGTCCCGGGGAGTGTGTCAGTATTTACAGGGGGTCCCGGGGAGTGTGTCAGTATTTACAGGGGGTCCCGGGGAGTGTGTCAGTATTTACAGGGGTCCCGGGGAGTGTGTCTGTATTTACAGGGGGTCCCGTGGAGTGTGTCAGTATTTACAGGGGGTCCCGGGGAGTGTGTCGTTATTTACAGGGGGTCCCGGGGAGTGTGTCAGTATTTACAGGGGGTCCCGGGGAGTGTGTCTGTATTTACAGGGGGTCCCGGGGAGTGTGTCAGTATTTACAGGGGGTCCCGGGGAGTGTGTCAGTATTTACAGGGGGTCCCGGGGAGTGTGTCTGTATTTACAGGGGGTCCCGGGGAGTGTGTCAGTTATTTACAGTGGTCCCGGGGAGTGTGTCAGTATTTACAGGGGGTCCCGGGGAGTGTGTCTGTATTTACAGGGGGTCCCGGGGAGTGTGTCAGTATTTACAGTGGGGTCACAGGGAGTGTGTCTGTATTTACAGGGGGTCCCGAGGAGTGTGTCTGTATTTACAGGGGGTCCCAGGGAGTGTGTGATTATTTACAGGGGGTCCCAGGGAGTGTGTCAGTATTTACAGGGGGTCCCGGGGAGTGTGTAGGTATTTACAGGGCGTCCCGGGGAGTGTGTCAGTATATAAAAGGGGTCCCGGGCAGTGTGTCTGTATTTACAGGGGGTCCCGGGGAGTGTGTCTGTATTTACAAGGGTCCCATGGAGTGTGTCAGTATTTACAGGGGGTCCCCGGGAGTGTGTCTGTATTTACAGGGGTCCCGGGGAGTGTGTAGGTATTTGCAGGGCGTCCTGGGAAGTGTGTCAGTATTTACAGGGGTCCCGGGGAGTGTGTCTGTATTTACAGGGGGTCCCAGGGAGTGTGTCATTATTTACAGGGGGTTCCGGGGAGTGTGTCCAGGGGTCCCGGGAGTGTGTCAGCATTTACAGGGGTCCCGGGGAGTGTGTAGGTATTTACAGGGCGTCCCGGGGAGTGTGTCAGTATTTACAGGGGGTCCCGAGGAGTGTGTCTGTATTTACAGGGGGTCCCGGGGAGTGTGTCTGTATTTACAGGGGGTCCCGTGGAGTGTGTCAGTATTTACAGGGGGTCCCGGGGAGTGTGCCTGTATTTACAGGGTTCTCGGGGAGTGTGTCTGTATTTACAGGGTGTCTGTCGGGGAGTGTGCAGGGGTGCTATTTACAGGGGTTCCCGGCGAGTGTGTCTGTATTTACAGGGTTCTCGGGGAGTGTGTCAGCATTTACTGGGGGTCCCGGGGAGTGTGTCAGTTTATACAAGGGGTCCCGGGGAGTGTGTCTGTATTTACAGGGGGTCCCGGGGAGTGTGTCGGTATTTACAGGGGTCCCGAGGTGTGTGCCTGTATTTACAGGGGGTCCCGGGGAGTGTGTCTGTATTTACAGGGGGTCCCGGGCAGTGTGTCATTATTTACAGTGAGTTCAGGGAGTGTGTCTGTATTTACAGCGGGTCCCGAGGAGTGTGTCTGTATTTACAGGGGGTCCCAGGGAGTGTGTCAGTATTTACAGGGGGTCCCAGGGAGTGTGTCAGTATTTACAGGGGGTCTGTGGAGTGTGTCAGTATTTACAGGGGGTCTCCGGGGGTGTGTCTATATTTACAGGGGTTCCCGGCGAGTGTGTCTGTATTTACAGGGTTCTCGGGGAGTGTGTCAGCATTTACTGGGCGTCCCGGGGAGTGTGTCAGCTTATACAAGGGGTCCCGGGGAATGTTCCTGTATTTACAGGGGGTCCCGGGGAGTGTGTCTGTATTTACAGGGGGTCCCGGGGAGTGTGTCAGTATTTACAGTGGGCCTCAGGGAGTGTGTCAGTATTTACAGGGGGTCCCGACGAGTGTGTCTGTATTTACAGGGCTCCCAGAGTGTGTGTCAGTATTTACAGGGGGTGCCAGGGAGTGTGTCAGTATTTACAGGGGGTCTGTGGAGTGTGTCAGTATTTACAGGGGGTCTGTGGAGTGTGTCTGTATTTACAGGGGGTCTCAGGGAGTGTGTCATTATTTACAGGGGGTCCCAGGGAGTGTGTCAGTATTTAAAGGGGGTCCTGGGGAGTGTGTCAGTTTTTACAGGGGGTCTCTGGGGAGTGTGTCTGTATTTACAGGGTTCTCGGGGAGTGTGTCAGCATTTACTGGGGGTCCTGGGGAGTGTGTCAGTTTGTACAAGGGGTCCCGGAGAGTGTGTCTGTATTTACAGGGGGTCCCGGGGAGTGTGTCAGTATTTACAGGGGGTCCCGGGGAGTGTGTCGGTATTTACAGGGGGTCCCGGGGAGTGTGTTATTATTTACAGGGGGTCCCGGAGAGTGTCTCTGTATTTACGGGGGGTCCCGGGGAGTGTGTCTACAAGGGGTCTCGGGGAGTGTGTCAGTATTTACAGGGGGTCCCGGGGAGTGTGTCTGTATTTACAGGGGGTCCCGGGGAGTGTGTCGGTATTTACAGGGGTCCCGAGGTGTGTGCCTGTATTTACAGGGGGTCCCGGGGAGTGTGTCTGTATTTACAGGAGGTCCCGGGCAGTGTGTCATTATTTACAGTGGGTTCAGGGAGTGTGTCTGTATTTACAGGGGTCCCGAGGAGTGTGTCTGTATTTACAGGGGGTCCCAGGGAGTGTGTGATTATTTACAGGGGGTCCCGGGGAGTGTGTCAGTATTTACAGGGGGTCCCGGGGAGTGTGTCAGTATTTACAGGGGGTCCCGGGCAGTGTGTCTGTATTTACAGGGGGTCCCGGGGAGTGTGTCTGTATTTACAGGGGTCCCGGGGAGTGTGTCAGTATTTACAGGGGGTCCCGGGGAGTGTGTCAGCATTTACTGGGCGTCCCGGAGAGTGTTTCTGTATTTACAGGGGGTCCCGGGCAGTGTGTCTGTATTTATAGGGGGTCCCGGGGAGTGTGTCTGTATTTACAAGGGTCCCGTGGAGTGTGTCAGTATTTACAGGAGGTCTCGGGGAGTGTGTCAGCATTTACTGGGCGTCCCGGGGAGTGTGTCGGTATATAAAAGGGGTCCCGGGCTGTGTGTCTGTATTTATAGGGGTCCTTGCGAGTGTGTCAGTATTTACAGGGGGTCCCGGGCAGTGTGTCATTCTTTACAGGGGGTCCCGGGGAGTGTGTCTGTATTTACAAGGGTCCCATGGAGTGTGTCAGTATTTACAGGGGGTCCCCGGGAGTGTGTCTGTATTTACAGGGGTCCCGGGGAGTGTGTAGGTATTTGCAGGGCGTCCTGGGAAGTGTGTCAGTATTTACAGGGAGTCCCGGGAAGTGTGTCTGTATTTACAGGGCGGTCCCAGGGAGTGTGTCAGTAATTACAGGGGGTTCCGGAGAGTGTGTCATTATTTACAGGGGTTCCCGGAGAGTGTGTCAGTATTTACAGGGGGTCCCAAAGAGTGTGTCAGTATTTACAGGGGTTCCAGGGAGTGTGTCTGTATCTACAGGGGGTCCCGAGGAGTGTGTCTGCATTTACAGGGGGTCCCGGGGAGTGTGTCTGTATTTACAAGGGTCCCGTGGAGTGTGTCAGTAGGTACAGGGGGTCCCGGGGAGCGTGCCTGCATTTACAGGGTTCTCGGGGAGTGTGTCTGTATTTACAGGGTGTCCCGGGCAGTGTGTCATTATTTACAGTGAGTTCAGGGAGTGTGTCTGTATTTAAAGGGGGTCCTGGGGAGTGTGTCAGTATTTACAGGGGGTCTCCGGGGGTGTGTCTATATTTACAGGGGTTCCCGGCGAGTGTGTCTGTATTTACAGGGTTCTCGGGGAGTGTGTCAGCATTTACTGGGCGTCCCGGGGAGTGTGTCAGTTTATACAAGGGGTCCCGGGGAATGTTTCTGTATTTACAGGGGGTCCCGGGGAGTATGTCTGTACTTACCGGGGGTCCCGGGCAGTGTGTCATTCTTTACAGTGGGCTCAGGGAGTGTGTCTGTATTTACAGGGGGTCCCGAGGAGTGTGTCTGTATTTACAGGGGGTCCCAGGGAGTGTGTCATTATTTACAGGGGGTCCCAGGGAGTGTGTCAGTATTTAAAGGGGGTCCTGGGGAATGTGTCAGTTTTTACAGGGTGTCTCCGGGGAGTGTGTCTGTCATTACAGGGTTCTCGGGGAGTGTGTCAGCATTTACTGGGGGTCCTGGGGAGTGTGTCAGTTTATACAAGGGGTCCCGGAGAGTGTTTCTGTATTTACAGGGGGTCCCGGGGAGTGTGTCAGTATTTGCAGGGGGTCCCGGGGAGTGTGTTGGTATTTACAGGGGGTCCCGGGCAGTGTGTTATTATTTACAGGGGGTCCCGGAGAGTGTCTCTGTATTTACGGGGGGTCCCGGGGAGTGTGTCTACAGGGGGTCTCGGGGAGTGTGTCAGTATTTACAGGGGGTCCCGGAGAGTGTCTCTGTATTTACAGGGGGTCCCGGGGAGTGTGTCGGTATTTACAGGGGTCCCGAGGTGTGTGCCTGTATTTACAGGGGGTCCCGGGGAGTGTGTCTGTATTTACAGGGGGTCCCGGGCAGTGTGTCATTATTTACAGTGGGTTCAGGGAGTGTGTCTGTATTTACAGGGGTCCCGAGGAGTGTGTCTGTATTTACAGGGGGTCCCAGGGAGTTTGTGATTATTTACAGGGGGTCCCAGGGAGTGTGTCAGCATTTACAGGGGGTCCCAGGGAGTGTGTCAGCATTTACAGGGGTCCCGGGGAGTGTGTAGGTATTTACAGGGCGTCCCGGGGAGTGTGTCAGCATTTACTGGGCGTCCCGGGGAGTGTGTCAGTATATAAAAGGGGTCCCGGGCAGTGTGTCTGTATTTACAGGGGGTCCCGGGGAGTGTGTCTGTATTTACAAGGGTCCCGTGGAGTGTGTCAGTATTTACAGGAGGTCTCGGGGAGTGTGTCAGCATTTACTGTGCGTCTCGGGGAGTGTGTCAGTATATAAAAGGGGTCCCGGGCAGTGTGTCTGTATTTATAGGGGTCCTTGCGAGTGTGTCAGTATTTACAGGGGGTCCCGGGCAGTGTGTCATTCTTTACAGGGGGTCCCGGGGAGTGTGTCTGTATTTACAAGGGTCCCATGGAGTGTGTCAGTATTTACAGGGGGTCCCCGGGAGTGTGTCTGTATTTACAGGGGTCCCGGGGAGTGTGTAGGTATTTGCAGTGCGTCCCGTGAAGTGTGTCAGTATTTACAGGGAGTCCCGGGAAGTGTGTCTGTATTTACAGGGCGGTCCCAGGGAGTGTGTCAGTAATTACAGGGGGTTCCGGAGAGTGTGTCAGTATTTACAGGGGTCCCAGGGAGTGTGTCTGTATCTACAGGGGGTCCTGAGGAGTGTGTCTGCATTTACAGGGGGTCCCGGGGAGTGTGTCTGTATTTACAAGGGTCCCGTGGAGTGTGTCAGTAGGTACAGGGGGTCCCGGGGAGTGTTTCTGTATTTACAGGGGTCCCGGGGAGTGTGTCAGTATTTACAGGGGGTCCCGGGGAGTGTGTCAGTATTTACAGGGGGTCCCGGGGAGTGTGTCTGTATTTACAAGGGTCCCGTGGAGTGTGTCAGTAGGTACAGGGGGTCCCGGGGAGTGTTTCTGTATTTACAGGGGTCCCGGGGAGTGTGTCAGTATTTACAGGGGGTCCCCGGGAGTTTGTCACTATTTACAGGGGGTCCCCGGGAGTGTGTCACTCTTTACAGGGGGTCCCGGGGAGTGTGTCGGTATTTACAGCGTGTCCCGGTGAGTGTGTCGGTATTCACAGGGGGTCCCGGTGAGTGTGTCTGTATTCACAAGGGTCACGGGGAGTGTGTCTGTACTTACAGGGGATCCTGGGCAGTGTGTCAATATTTACAGGGGGTCCCGGGGAGTGTGTCTGTATTTACAGGGGGTCCCGGGGAGTGTGTCGGTATTTACAGGGGGTCCTGAGCAGTGTGTCATTATTTACAGGGGGTCCCGGGGAGTGTGTCAGTATTTAAAGGGGTCCTGGTGTGTGTGTCAGTATTTACAGGGGGTCTCCGGGGGTGTGTCGGTATTTACAGGGGGTCCCGGGGAGCGTGCCTGTATTTACAGGGTTCTCGGGGAGTGTGTCAGCATTTACTGGGGGTCCCGGGGAGTGTGTCAGTTTATACAAGGGGTCCCGGGGAGTGTGTCTGTATTTACAGGGGGTCCCGGGGAGTGTGTCTGTATTTACAGGGGGTCCCGGGCAGTGTGTCATTATTTACAGTGGGTTCAGGGAGTGTGTCTGTATTTACAGCGGGTCCCGAGGAGTGTGTCTGTATTTACAGGGGGTCCCAGGGAGTGTGTGATTATTTACAGGGGGTCCCGGGGAGTGTGTCAGTATTTAAAGGGGGTCCTGGGGAGTGTGTCAGTATTTACAGGGGGTCTCCGGGGGTGTGTCTATATTTACAGGGGTTCCCGGCGCGTGTGTCTGTATTTACGGGGGGTCCCGGGGAGTGTGTCTACAGGGGGTCTCGGGGAGTGTGTCAGTATTTACAGGGGGTCCCGGGGAGAGTGTCTGTATTTACAGGGGGTCCCGGGCAGTGTGTCATTATTTACAGGGGGTCCCGGAGAGTGTCTCTGTATTTACAGGGGTCCCGGGGAGTGTGTCGATATTTACAGGGGGTCCCGGGGAGTGTGTCGGTATTTACAGGGGGTCCCGGGGAGTGTGTCGATATTCACAGGGGGTCCCGGTGAGTATGTCAGTATTCACAGGGGGTCCCGGTGAGTGTGTCAGTATTCACACGGGTCCCGGGGAGTGTGTCGGTATTTACAGGGGTCCCGAGGTGTGTGCCTGTATTTACAGGGGGTCCCGGGGAGTGTATCTGTATTTTCAGGGGGTCCCGGGCAGTGTGTCATTATTTACAGTGGGCTCGGGGAGTGTGTCTGTATTTACAGGGGGTGCCAAGGAGTGTGTCTGTATTTAAAGGGGGTCTTGGGGAGTGTGTCAGTATTTACAGAGGGTCTCCGGGAGTGTGTCTGTATTTACAGGGGGACCCGGGGAGTGTGTCTGTATTTACAGGGGGTCCCGGGGAGTGTGTCAGTATTTTCAGGGGCTCCCGGGGAGAGTGTTTGTATTTACTGGGGGTTCCGAGGAGTGTGTCTGTATTTACAGGGGGTCCCGGGGAGTGTGTCATTATTTACAGGGGGTCCTGGCGCGTGTGTCTGTATTTACAGGGGTCCTGAGGAGTGTGTCAGTATTTACAGGGGGTCCCGGGGAGTGTGTCAGTATTTACAGGGGGTCCCGGGGAGGATGTCAGTATTTACAGGGGGTCCCGGGCAGTGTGTCATTACTTACAGGGGGTCCAGGGGAGTGAGTCTGTATTTACAGGGGGACCCGGGGAGTGTGTCTGTATTTACAGGGAGTCCCGGGGACGGTGTCATTATTTACAGGGGGTCCCGGGGAGTGTGTCTGTATTTACAGGGGTCCCGGGGAGTGTGTCAGTATTTACAGGGGGTCCTGGTGAGTGTGTCTGTATTTACAGGGGGTCCCGGGGAGTGTGTCTGTACTTGCAGGGTGTCCTCGGGAGTGTGTCATTATTTTCAGGGGATCCTGGGTATTTACAGGGGGTCCTTGTGAGTGTGTCGGTATTTACAGGGGGTCCCGGGGAGTGTGTCAGATGGAAACCAGAAGCTCCAGGTTGGGAATGCAGGGACTGAGGGGAAGATAGATGTCATTGCCTGTAAGAATAGGCTTTACCAAAGTAATAGCTACAATAGGAATGGTTGATTATGTATTTTAATGCTCGGAGTATCCTATAAGACCATAAGGTACAGAAGCAGAGTTAGGCCATTTTGCCATGCCATTTCATCATGGCTGATTCAATTTTTCTCTCTGCCCAATCTCCATCCTCCTCCCCGTATCTCTTCATGTTGTGACCAATCAAGAATCTATCAACCTCTGCCCTGAATACACTTATAGACTTGGCCCCCACAGCTGCCTGTGTCAAAGAAGTCAACGGATTCGCTACTCTCTGGCTCATCTCCTAATCTCTGTTCTAAAAGGGCACCCCTCTATTCTGAGGCTGTGTCCCCTGGTCTTAGACTGTCCCACAATAGGAAACATCCTCTCCACATCTTCTCTATGAAGCCCTTTCACCATTCAATGGATTTCATTGAGGTCACCCCTCATTCTTCTGATTTCTAGTGAGTACAGGCCCAGAGCCATCAAACGCTCTTCATATGACAAGCCATTCAATCCTGGAATCATTTTGTGACTCTATTTTAATCCCTCTCCAGTTTCAGCGCATTCTTTCTAAGATAGGGGGCCCAAACTGCTCTCAATACTGTGAGGCCGCACCAGTGCTTTATAAAGTATTCACTTTACGTTCTTGCTTTTTAATCCTATAGAAATGAATGTTAAATTGCATTTTCCTTCCTCACCGCAGACTCAACCTGCAAATTAACCAAAGTGCACGAATCCTGCACAAGGTCTCCCAAGTCCCTTTGCACTTCATTTTTTTGTATTTTCTCTCCATTTAGAAAATTGTCAACCCTTTCATTTCTTCTACCAAAGCGCATGATGCTGCACTTCCTAACACTGTATTCCATCTGCCGCTTCTTTGCCCATTCTCCTAATCTAAGTCCTTCTGCAGCCTCTCTATTTCCTCAAAACTACCTGACTCTCCACCTATCTTCCCATCATCTGCAAACTTTACAACAAAGTCACCAATTCCATCATCAAATCATTGACATATAACGCAAAAAGAATCGGTCCCAACAAAGACCCCTGTCACTGGCAGCCAGCCAGAAAAGGCTCCCTTTATTCCCAATCTTTGCCTCCTGCCAATCGGCCACTGCTTTATCCATGCTAGAATCTTTCCTGTAGTACCATGGGCTTGTTGCTTGCTAAGCAGCCTCATGTGTAGCACCTTGTCAAAGGCCTTTCGAAAATCCAAATACACAACATCCATCGATTCTCCTTTGTTTATCCTGCTTGTTATTTCTTCAAGGAATTCCAACAGATTTGTCAGGCAAGGTTTTCCCTTGAGGAAACCATGCTGACTACGGCCTGTTTTATCATGTGTCTCCATGTACCCTGAGACCTCATCATTCATAATCAATTCCAACATCTTCCCAACCACTAAGGCCAGACTAACTGGTCTACAGTTTCCTTTCTTCTGCCTCTCTCCCTTCTTGAAGAGTGGAGTGACATTTGCAATTTTCCATTCTTCCAGAACCATTCCAGAATCTAGTGATTCTTGAAAGATCATTACTAATGCCTCCACAATCTCTTCAGCCACCTCTTTCAGAACCCTGCTGTGTACTCCATCTGGTCCAGGTGACTTATCTACCTTCAGACCTTTCAGTTTCCTGAGAACCTCTTCTCTAGTTATGGTAACTTCACACATTTCATGCCCCCCCCCCCAACATCTGGAACATCCACCATACTGCTCGTGCCTCACACAGTGAAGGCCGACGCAAAATTATGGGTGAAGGAAATGAACCTGGAGCAGGGGCTATGACATTGTGGTCATAATGGAGACGTGGTTGAGAGAACGTCAGGAATGGGTGCTTCATGTTCCCAGGTTCAGAAAAGGAACAAAAAGGGGGTGAGGGAACTTGCACGATTAATGAGGGAAAACCACATTTGAATCATGAAGTCAAAGATTTTCTTTGTCACATGTACATCAAGACGTACAGTAAAACGTTTTGTTCACATCAGCGGCCAACACAGTCTGAAGATATGCTGGGTGCTGCCCGCAGGGGCCTATATCTCACTAATCCTAACCCCTACGTTTTTACAATGTGGTAGGAAACTCACGGTCACAGGGAGAATGCACAGGCTTCTCACAAAATCAAACCCAGGTCGCTGATTCTCTACGGTGTTGCGCAGTGAAGAGGTAACGCTGCTGTCCGATGTAAAGCAGCAGTGCTGTGTAATCAGAGGACTTATGCAGTGTAACTGGTTGTTCAGTGAAAATGTAATCGGAGTGTAACGCGCTGTAAGGGTTCACTGCTAATGTAATAGTTTTTTGTAATGTTCACTGCTGAGCTAACGGTTTCTCTGTAGCAGCAATGTTTGGGTTATGGCTGGAGATAACAGGATTGTGGATACATGTTAGCCGATCAGGATTTTGTTGCCCTGTCTTGTGATTTTGGAAGCAGTTGATTTCGCGGGCTTTTGCCAGAGAGACGGAGAGAGAGATGAAGAGAGAAGACGCGAATGGAGAGATTTGGTAGACCGCCGCACAGGGTGGACTGGGAGCGGGGGTCTGAAGGTCGGTGATGCTCGGAGGAGACCGATGGTGGAAGAAGGACTACTGAGTGCGCTCCAACTTTGTGCTCAGACTGTTTAATAAGATTCGGGCCCTTTTTCTTTTATATTTTGTTTCTCTACTAACCATATAGTCAAAGTAAGAATTATAAAGCTCAATCGTTTAATCACATATTGTGTACTGTTTGTTATTTTGGGGTACTGATTTGTAATGGGGACACCACGCAGCATCCACCCAAACGAGATTTCTTAAGTTTGGGGTTATCACCCCCTATAGTAAGCCGCTAGGCGAAGCGAGTGTTACAATTGTGGGGGCTACGCCACAGTGAGTCACCCCTTGAATCAGCTTCTGTGTGATTACCCTCCGTTGGTGAAGAAAGGGAGGGGAAAAAAGGACAGGAGGGTGGAGATTATCTAAACCCGTCAGAGCCCTTTGGACCGAGGTGGGGTGTAAAATGTGAGGAGGCCTTTCAGTCGCTGAAGGAGCTGCTGATCCAGGCGCTGGTGCTGGCTTTTGCGGACCTCCAATTGCCGTATGTACTGCACACAGATGCCAGTCGAGAGGGTTTAGGGGGCGTCCTGTTTCAGGATCAGGGCACCGGGTTGAGGCCTGTGGCGTTTGTCAGCCGGAGTTTGTCGCCTTCTGAGAGAAGCTATCCCACTCACAAGTTGGAATTCCTGGCGTTGAAATGGCCGGTGGTGGATAAGCTGAGTGACTATCTTTATAGGGCCAAGTTTGAGGTGAGGACGGACAACAACCCCCTAACTTATATCCTGACCTCAGCGAAACTGGATACCACAGGCCATCGGTGGTTGGCAGCGTTGTCTGCCTACGATTTCAGCCTGAGGTACCGGCCGGGGAGCCGGAACATTGATGCTGATGCTTTGTCCCGACGGGTGCATGAGGGACTGAACAGGAACGAGGAGTGGGAGAGCGTTCCTTCCCCGGGGGTGAAGGCCCTGTGTCAGTTTGCCATCACCGTGAAGGCAGAGGAAAAGGAGGGGCAGGATAGAGCGGTGGATCAATTGGGGGCTTCTGATGACGCCCTACCCCAAGTTTACTGTAACCTGACTGCTCTGAAGACAAACCAGCTGCCGGAATTGAGTTCTGGGGAAGTGGCGGCTACGCAGCGAGATGACCCGGGCATTGGCACTATTTGGTCCGTGGTTGAAAAGGGAGATATGGCTCAGGCGGAGAAGACAAAGCACGCTTCAATGTCTCCATTACTGAAAGAATGGCCTCGGTTGAAGTTGAAGAACCAGATCTTGAACCGAGTCACGTCACTGCTGGACCGACCTCGGTGTTGACAGCTGGTTCTGCCAGAGAAGTACCAGAGGATTGCGTTGAAGTCACTTCATGATAATTCTGGACACTTGGGAGTGGAAAAGACCTATGGATTGCTCAGAGACCGGTTTTACTGGCCCCGAATGAAGTCAGAGATTGAAGAATACTGCAAGTCATCCATTCACTGAATAAAAAGGTTTGTCCATCGTCATCGATGAAGACCTTGACTACATTAGTCCTTTTTACAAGGTCGAGTTGCTAGCTCGACGCTCAACCCGGCACGGATGGAAAGCGTGCCCGGGAGCAGCTCGTCTGGATTCGAACTTGGGAACCTTTGCTCCTGGAGTCCGGCGCTGATGTCACTGCGCCACCAGTCAGCTGATTTGATGGTGGTGAGACTAGCGCGTGATTTGGATTTAAATGAGGGAGAGTTGCACAGCGTCAGCCTCACTCTCTCTTCCCAATTCCCATCTGGATCCAGCGGCAAGGCAGAGTCTAGATGGCTGGAGATGGGACTAGGCGCAATGGATGACCAGGACGTCTTCTGTGTCTTGTCCTGCTCTACACGTTCCACGACGCTTGCAGAGACCGCCTTCTTGACCGTTGGATCTTCCATTGGTCTCATCCGCTCAATCCGCCAGAGTCTGTCTTCACCTGCTGGGATAGACAACTCCCTATCTCACCAAGGGTTTGACACCCGTCGGCTACCCTCACCTGGTTTAGCCGGCTTGTTGAAGCCGTTGCCCGGAGTGTGGCCGCTGTCGCATGCAGACAGCTACGAGGAGCCACAGGTGAGAGCTGAGTGCCAGGTGGGGACCAAAGGTGGACAAACTGCCTTGAAAACGACTCGACATGTTCCCCCACCAGAGGTGCTACCCCTCCCTGACGCCCCATACACCGTATCCGCTGCATACAGCGGAAGACACTGCCTACGCGGGCAGCTCCTCTGTCCCACTTGCAGAGTGCAGGGCCCCTGGGCCTGGTGTGTACGGATTTTCTGTCCATAGAACCTGATGCCAGCAACATGGCGAATGTCTTAGTCATCACGGACCACTACACCAGATATGCTCAGGCTTTTCCTACCAAGGACCAGGGGGCAACTATGGTGGCAGAAGTATCATGGGAGAGATATTTAATTTATTATGGCCTTTCCAGGCAGATACATAGTGACCAGGGACGGGACTTCAAGAGCAGACTCATCTATGAGTTACTGGGCATGCTTGGAGTTGAGAAGTTGAGGACCACTCCCTGTCAGCCGCAGGGTGATCCCCAGCCTGAGAGGTTTAACCAGACCTTGCTAGACATGCTCGGGACACTGGAGATCAGCAAGAAGAGCAGATGGAGTCAACATATTGGGCATCTGGTTCACTGTTATACAACTGTACACAAAATGAAGCTACTGGATACTTGCCATATTATCTGATGTTTGGGCACGAGGTGAGGTTGCCCATTGACCTTTGTTTTGGGGCTGACAAGGGTGACTTACCATCGAAGCCTTATCTGAAGTATGTGTTTGATATGAGGAAAGAGCTGAAAAGGGCTTATGAATTGGCTGGGGTCACAGCCGCCAAGCAGAATTGAGGAAATAAGAGGAGGTATGATCAAAAAGTGAGGTTCTCCCGACTCCTACCGAGAGACCGGGTCCTCATAAGGAATTTGGGGCTACATGGGAAACATAAATTGGCTGACTGCTGGGCGGCCACACTCTATGTGGTGGAGAGTCAGATACCAAACCTACCAGTTTTCCAGGTGAAACCAGAGGAGGGGATTCTCCTCGGAAACACCTGTTGCCTGAGACAAGAGGTGCAGGTAAACTTGGAGCCTACACCTAGTAAGAGGACTCTGTGAAAACGCGGGGCAACTGCAGGGCCCACAGTAGGAGAGGCTGGGCCAGGCCTCACCCATGAGAGAGATACTGATTCAGAGGATGATGATCTGGATGTGAGGTACATGCTGCCGTTCGCCAACTCCCCATTCATTGAGGCAGAGACTCCTGGCCCTTCTCCCACTGAGTCAGGTGAAGTGGCGGGGTGGGGGGCTATCTGTGGGCAGTCTGGGTTACAGCAGGACCCTGAAGGACAGGACACGGGGCCTGGACACGGGACAGAGGTCTCCGAGTTGCAGGGGGGCACGAGTGATAAATCGGGGGAGGATTCACCACGTAGACCCGAAGTATCCCCAGTAGCATCTGAGCCTGAAGAGTTACGTGAGGAGGTTCGGAGGTCTCAGAGAATTAGGAGACCACTGGATAGGTTGGCCTATGTAGCATCTGGGGAACAGGGTGTGATCTCTACTCTTTTGGGGAGCTATGTCACTGCCTTTGCACCTGGATTGGGCTTTGTGCTTTGCAGGAAGGGTTGGTGAACTATCTCAACGTCATGAGGACATGACTAAATTTGGTGGGGGGAGAGTGTAACGCACTGTAAGGATTCGCTGCTAATGGAATGTTTTTTTTTGTAATGTTCACTGCTGCAGTAATGGTTTCTCTGTAGCAGCAATGTTTGGGTTATGGCTGGAGATAACAGGATTGTGGATACATGTTAGCCAATCAGGATTTTGTTGCCCTGTCTTGTGGTTCTGGAAGCTGCTGATTTCGCGGGCTTTTGCCAGAGGGAGAGAGAGGGAGATGAAGAGAGAAGACACGAATGGAGAGATTTGGTAGACCGCCGGATGGGCTGGACTGGGAGCGGGGGTCCGAAGGTCGGCAACACTCGGAGGAGCCCGATAGTGGAAGAAGGACTACTGAGTGCGCTCCAACTTTGTGCTCAGACTGTTTAATAAGATTTGGGCCCTTTTCCTTTTATATTTTGTTTCTCTACTAACCATATAGTCAAAGTAAGAGTTATAAAGCTCACATATTGTGTACTGTTTGTTATTTCAGGGTACTGATCTGTAACAGGGGACACATCGCGCAGCATCCACCCAAACGAGATTTCTTAAGTTTGGCTGGGCAGGGGCTTATCACCCCCTAGGCGAAACGAGGGTTACAGGAGTATAGTGTAATAGACAATGATGTGTAATCAGGGTGTTTTCTTATCAACAGGCTGTGTAAACAGTGTTCCTGGGTAAGTGTATCCATGGGGATAGTGGGGGATTTCCAGCACTGGTGAACATCACAGTGGTTTGAATGAGATACTGTGGAATTTGGAAACATGTCTGCAAATAGTGTGGAATTGTGTAATACCATGCTATTGTAATATATGATGCTGTATTCACTGAATAAAGTTCCTTTGGACAAGGAAATAAGATACAGTGGTTACAGTCTAACAGGACCTGTAATTGGACCGCACTCTGCACCTGTAATAGGACTGTCTTAGCAGACTATGTTGTGGGTCTGTAATGCGATTGTGTAATTGGACTCTGTAATCAGACTGCACAATAGGTCAGTAACAGGTTTGTGTAATCAGACCGCATTGCAGATCTGTAATGGGGAGGGAGGGGAGGGGGGGGCATTCCCTTGATGTTCCCTCCCCAATGGGGCAGTGTTATCAGACTGCTCTGCAGGTCTGTAATGGGGCTGTGTAATTGGACTGCACTATGTGCCTGTAACTGGGCTGTGTAATTGGACTGCACTATATGCCTGTAATGGGGCTGTGTAATCTTTCTGCACTATGAGGCTATGCTGTAAACTAATCCTTGACTCTATTGTCACTTTCAGAAAAAGCGTAAGCAAGAGACGGCGATCGATGAGAGTATGGATGAGTTGAGTCCAGAGACAGAGAAGGTATTGTGAGCTCTGGGTACCCAACTGTATGTAAAATAGCTGGAAGAGAGCAGAGAAAAATTACAAGCATGTTGCTGGGACTTGAGGACCTGAGTTATGGAACACAGAACATTACAGCACAGTACAGGCCCTTCGGCCCACAATGTTGTGCTGACCTTAGAACCTACTGTAAGATCGACCTAACTGCTCCCTCCTATATACGCCTCCATTTTTCCATCATCCATGTGTCTATCGAAGAGTTTCTTAAATGTCCCTCTTGCACAACCCCTGGTAGGATGTTCCACACACCCACCACTCTCTGAGCGAAAATCCTACCTCTGACACCTTCCCTTGGATTCTCCTGAAATCGCCTTAAATTTATCCACTCCCATATTAGGCCTTGCCCCCCTGGGAAAAAGTCTCTGACTGTCCACTTGATCTATGCCTCTTATCAACTTGTACACCTTTAACAAGTTGCTGAATGTCCTCCAACTTCAACCAGGGCCAAGGCCATTCTGAATCCACCCAGACAAATTTCCCTGGATCCCATGCCTCCTAACTTTCTGAATGAGCCTAGCATGAGATCAAACACCTGGCTAAAATCCACATACTTTACATCACATCCATTGCTCTACCTTCATCAACGTGTTTTGTCACACCCTCAAACAATTCAATCAGGCTAGTGAGGCGTGGACTGACCCTCACCGAGCCAAACTGACCATGCTCCTCCAGACACTTGTAAGTCCTGTCCGTAACAATCCTTTCCAATAATTTGCCCACCACCAAAGTACGGCCCACTGGTCTATAATCCCCAGGGTTCCCCCTGCTCCCTTTCCTGAACAAAGGAATACCATTTGCCACCCTCCAATCGTTTGGTCCTCCTGTCCCAATCATTTGGTACTCCTGTGGCCAGTGAGGACACAACGATCATCACGAAAGGCACAGCAATCTCTTTCCTCGCTTCCCATAGAAACTGGGAACCCCCTGTAAGTATGGGCACACTCCCTGAGACCCTCTGTAAACACTGACACACTCCCCAGGACCCCTGTAAATCAGAATTAGAATCAGAATCAGGTTTATTATCACCAACATGTGACGTGAAATTTGTTAACTTAGCAGCAGCAGCTCAATGTGATACATCATCTAGCAGAGAGAGAAAATAATAATAATAAATAAAATAAAATATAATAATAAACAAATAAATCAATTACGTATTTTGAATAGATTATTCAAAAATGTGCAAAATCAGAAATACTGTATGTTAACAAAAGTGAGGTAGTGTCCAAAGCTTCAATCTCCATTTAGGAATCGGATGGCAGAGGGGAAGAAGCTGTTCCTGAATCACTGAGTGTGTGTCTTCAGGCTTCTGTACCTCCTACCTGATGGTAACAGTGAGAAAAGGGCTGCCCTGGGTGCTGAAGATCCTTAGTAATGGACGCTGCCTTTCTGAGACACCGCTCCCTAAAGATGTCCTGGGTACTTTGTAGGCTACTACCCAAGATGGAGCTGACTAGGGTTAGAACCTTCTGCAGCTTCTTTCAGTCCTGTGCAGTAGCCCCTCCATACCAGACAGTGATGCAGCCTGTCAGAATGCTCTCCATGGTACAACTACAGAAGTTTTTGAGTGTATTTGTTGACATTCCAAATCGCTTCAAACTCCAAATAAAGTATAGGCGCTGTCTTGCCTTCTTTATGACTACATGTTGGGACCAGAATAGATCCTCAGAGATCATGACATTCAGAAACTTGAAGCTGCTCACTCTCTCCACTTCTGATCCCTCTATGAGGATTGGTATGTGTTCCTTCGTCTTACCCTTCCTGAAGTCTACATTCAGCTCCTGACACAGAATCAAATACTGACACACTCCCTGGTGACCCCTGTAAATAATAACACACTCCCCGGGACCTCCTGTAAATACTGACACACTCTCCAGTGACCCCCTGTAAATATTGGCAGTCGTCTGTGACAATGAATTCCACAGATTCACCACCCCTTGGCTGAAGAAGTTCCTCCTCATCTCTGTTCGAGATCTATTTTGAGGCTGTGCCTTCTGGTCCCCAGACTCCCCCACCAAATGAAACATCCTCTTCATGTTCAGCCTTCAATCACTGCTCGTGTAGTAACCCCTCCATTCCCGGAATCGTTCTCGTGAGCCTCCTCCGAACACTCTCCAGTGTCAGTCCTATCACTCCGACCTATTACCGGGGAATGTTGAACAGATTTGGACGTCATTCCCTGCAGTCCAGGAGAATGATGGGAGATTTGATAGAGGTATACATAGATAAACAGGCTTTTCCACTCATGTTGGGTGGCACCAGAACAAGGGGCCTTAAGATTAGAGTGAAAGGTGAAACGTTTAAGAGGAACATGAAAGGGGAACTTCTTCACTCAGAAGGAGGTGAGAGTGTGGAACAAGCTCAGTCGATGTGGTGGGGATGGATTCAATTGCAACATGTAAGAGAAGTTTGGATGAGAGCATGGATGGGAGAGGTATGGAGAGACATGGTCCAGGTGCAGGTCAACGGGACGAGACAGACTGGTTCAGATAACACAAAATAATCTGCAGATGCTGGGGTCAAAGCAACACTCACAACACGCTGGAAGAACTCAGTAGGTCGGGCAGCATCCATGGAAGTAATCGGTCAACGTTTCGGGCCAGAACCCTTCGTCAGGACTGAAGAGGGAAGGGGGTAGGGGCTCTATAAAGACGGTGGGGGGCGGGTGGGAAGGAGAAGGCTGGTAGGTTCCAGGTGACTGGTTTTTCACCCTCCTTCCCACCTTCCCCCCACCTTCTTTATAGGGCCCCTACCCCCTTCCCTCTTCAGTCCTGACAAAGGGTTCCGGCCCGAAACGTTGACCGATCTTTTCCACGGATGCTGCCCGACCTGCTGAGTTCTTCCAGACTGGTTCAGATTGCTGTCTATGCTATGCACCAGTGAGGGTAGAAACATAAATGTGTGGCCGACAAGCTGGTGCAGGGGGCAGGGCTTCAGGTTCTTGGATCATTGGGATCTCTTCTGCGGGAGGTATGACCTGTTCAAAAGCAACAGGTTGCACCTAAACCCGAGGGAACCAATATTCTCGTGGGCAGGTTTGTTAGAGCCGTTGGGGAGGGTTTAAACTAATTTGGCGGGGGGTGGGAACCGGAGTGGAGGAACTCAGGATAGGACATATGGTAAAAAGAGCAAAGAAATAAGTTCAGTCAGACTGCCAGGAAGGGCAGGCAGATAACAGGACAAAATTGCAGCCAGCAGGGTGACTATTGGTACATTAGGGATGCAGTATCAAAAAGGGTAGCAAATACAGTTCTCAAAGTGTTATATCTCAATGCACAGTGTATAAGAAATAAGGTGGATGATCTTGTTGCACCATTACAGATGGTCAGGGATGATGTTGTGGCCAGTGGCTGAAGGATGGTTGTAGTTGGGAGCGGAATGTCCGAGATCACATGCGGTATCAGAGAGATAGGAAGGTAGGCAGAGCAGGTTGTGTGGCTCTCCCAACAGTAGCTGGGATGTGGACAACAGATTACAACAGGAAATAGAAAAGGCATGTCATGTTATGATAGTCATGGGAGACTTTAATATACAGGTCAATTGGGAAAACCAGGTTAGTAATGGATCTCAAGAGAGTGAGTTTATAGAATGCTTATGAGTTGGCTTTTTAGAGCAGTTTGTCGTTAAACCTACTAGGGGGATTAGCTATACTGGATTGGGTGTGATGTAGTGAACATGAGGTGATTAGGGAGCTTAAGATAAAAGGACCCTTAGGTAGTGATCAAAACATGATTGAGTTCAACTTGAAGGGTAGGGGAAGGAAGAGGAGGGCAGTTGTGATAGGGGACTCGATAGTAAGGGGGTCAGATAGACGATTCTGTGGACGCAGTCCAGAGACCCGGATGGTAGTTTGCTTCCCTGGTGCCAGGGTCCGGGATATTTCTGATCGTGTTCGATATCCTGAAGTGGGAGGGTGAGGAGCCAGAGGTCGTGATACATATAGGTACCAATGACATAGGTAGGAAAAGGGAAGAGGTCCTGAAAGGAGAATATAGGGAGCTAGGAAGGGAGTTGAGAAAAAGGACTGCAAAGATAGTAATCTCGGGATTACTGCCTGTGCCACGCGACAGTGAGAGTAGGAATGCAATGAGGTGGAGGATAAATGCGTGGCTGAGGGATTGGAGCAGGAGGCAGGGATTCAAGTTTTTGGATCACTGGGACCTCTTCTGGCGCAGGCGTGACCTGTACAAAAAGGACGGGTTACACTTGAATCCTAGGGGGACCAATATCCTGGCAGGGAGATTAGCGAGGGCTACTGAGGTGACTTTAAACTAGAATGGTTGGGGGGTGGGAATCAAATTAAAGAGGCTAGGCGAGAGGAGGTTAGTTCACAACAGGGGGATGGGAACCAGTGCAGAGAGACAGAGGGGTGTAAAGTGAGGGTAGAAGCAAAAAGTAGTAAGGAGAAAAGTAAAAGTGGCAGGCCGACAAATCCAGGGCAAGCATCAAAAAGGGCCACTTTTCAACGTAATTGTATAAGGGCTAAGAGAGTTGTAAAAGAGTGCCTGAAGGCTTTGTGTGTCAATGCAAGGAGCATTCGTAACAAGGTGGATGAATTGAAAGTGCAGATTGTTATTAATGATTATGATATAGTTGGGATCACAGAGACATGGCTCCAGGGTGACCAAGGATAGGAGCTCAACATTCAGGGATATTCAATATTCAGGAGGGATAGACATGAAAGAAAAGGAGGTGGGGTGGCGTTGCTGGTTAGAGAGGAGATTAACACAATAGAAAGGAAGGACATAAGCCGGGAAGATGTGGAATCGATATGGGTAGAGCTGCATAACACTAAGGGGCAGAAAACGCTGGTGGGAGTTGTGTACAGGCCACCTAACAGTAGTAGTGAGGTCGGAGATGGTATTAAACAGGAAATTAGAAATGTGTGCAATAAAGGAACAGCAGTGATAATGGGTGACTTCAATCTACATGTAGATTGGGTGAACCAAATTGGTAAAGGTGCTGAGGAAGAGGATTTCTTGGAATGTATGCGGGATGGTTTTTTGAACCAACATGTCGAGGAACCAACTAGAGAGCAGGCTATTCTAGACTGGGTTTTGAGCAATGAGGAAGGGTTAATTAGCAATCTTGTCGTGAGAGGCCCCTTGGGTAAGAGTGACCATAATATGGTGGAATTCTTCATTAAGATGGAGAGTGACATAGTTAATTCAGAAACAAAGGTTCTGAACTTAAAGAGGGGTAACTTTGAAGGTATGAGACGTGAATTAGCTAAGATAGACTGGCAAATGACACTTAAAGGATTGACGGTGGATATGCAATGGCAAGCATTTAAAGGTTGCATGGATGAACTACAACAATTGTTCATCCCAGTTTGGCAAAAGAATAAATCAAGGAAGATAGTGCACCCGTGGCTGACAAGAGAAATTAGGGATAGTATCAATTCCAAAGAAGAAGCATACAAATTAGCCAGAAAAAGTGGCTCACCTGAGGACTGGGAGTACTTCAGAGTTCAGCAGAGGAGAACAAAGGGCTTAATTAGGAAGGGGAAAAAAGATTATGAGAGAAAACTGGCAGGGAACATAAAAACTGACTGTAAAAGCCTTTATAGATATGTAAAAAGGAAAAGACTGGTAAAGACAAATGTAGGTCCCCAACAGACAGAAACAGGTGAATTGATTATGGGGAGCAAGGACATGGCAGACCAATTGAGTAATTACTTTGGTTCTGTCTTCACTAAGGAGGACATAAATAATCTTCCAGAAATAGTAGGGGACAGAGGGTCCAGTGAGATGGAGGAACTGAGCAAAATACATGTTAGTAGGGAAGTGGTGTTAGGTAAATTGAAGGGATTGAAGGCAGATAAATCCTCAGGGCCAGATGGTCTGCATCCTAGAGTGCTTAAAGAAGTAGCCCAAGAAATAGTGGATGCATTCGTGATAATTTTTCAAAACTCGTTAGATTCTGGACTAGTTCCTGAGGATTGGAGGGTGGCTAATGTAACCCCTCTTTTTAAAAAAGGAGGGAGAGAGAAACCGGGGAATTATAGACCGGTTAGCCTAATGTCAGTGGTGGGGAAACTGCTGGAGTCAGTTATCAAAGATGTGATAACAGCACATTTGGAAAGCGGTGAAATCATTGGACAAAGTCAGCATGGATCTGTGAAAGGAAAATCATGTCTGACGAATCTCATAGAATTTTTTGAGGATGTAACTAGTAGAGTGGATAGGGGAGAACCAGTGGATGTGGTATATTTGGATTTTCAAAAGGCTTTTGACAAGGTCCCACACAGGAGATTAGTGTGCAAACTTAAAGCACACGGTATTGGGGGTAAGGTATTGATGTGGATAGAGAATTGGTTGGCAGACAGGAAGCAAAGAGTGGGAATAAACGAGACCTTTTCAGAATGGCAGGCGGTGACTAGTGGGGTACCGCAAGGCTCAGTGCTGGGACCCCAGTTGTTTACAATATATATTAATGACTTGGATGAGGGAATTAAATGCAGCATCTCCAAGTTTGCGGATGACACGAAGCTGGGCGGCAGTGTTAGCTGTGAGGAGGATGCTAAGAGGATGCAGGGTGACTTGGATAGGTTGGGTGAGTGGGCAAATTCATGGCAGATGCAATTTAATGTGGATAAATGTGAAGTTATCCACTTTGGTGGCAAAAATAGGAAAACAGATTATTATCTGAATGGTGGCCGATTAGGAAAAGGGGAGGTGCAACGAGACCTGGGTGTCATTATACACCAGTCATTGAAAGTGGGTATGTAGGTACAGCAGGCGGTGAAAAAGGCGAATGGTATGCTGGCATTTATAGCGAGAGGATTCGAGTACAGGAGCAGGGAGGTACTACTGCAGTTGTACAAGGCCTTGGTGAGACCACACCTGGAGTATTGTGTGCAGTTTTGGTCCCCCAATCTGAGGAAAGACATCCTTGCCATAGAGGGAGTACAAAGGAGGTTCACCAGATTGATTCCTGGGATGGCAGGACTTTCATATGAAGAAAGACTGGATGAACTAGGCTTGTACTCATTGGAATTTAGAAGATTGAGGGGGGATCTGATTGAAACGTATAAAATCCTAAAGGGATTGGACAGGCTAGATGCAGGAAGATTGTTCCCGATGTTGGGGAAGTCCAGAACGAGGGGTCACAGTTTGAGGATAAGGGGGAAGCCTTTTAGGACTGAGATTAGGAAAAACTTCTTCACACAGAGAGTGGTGAATCTGTGGAATTCTCTGCCACAGGAAACAGTTGAGGCCAGTTCATTGGCTATATTTAAGAGGGAGTTAGATATGGCCCTTGTGGCTAGGGGGATCAGAGGGTATGGAGGGAAGGCTGGTGCAGGGTTCTGAGTTGGATGATCAACCATGATCATAATAAATGGCGGTGCAGGCTCGAAGGGCCAAATGGCCTACTCCTGCACCTATTTTCTATGTTTCTATGTTTCTATGAAACTTGACAGGGAGAAAGTAAAGTCTAACGTAGCGGTATTTCAGTAGAGTAAAGGAAATTACAGTGGTATGAGAGAGGAGTTGGCCGGAGTAAATTGGAAGGAGATGCTGGCAGGGATGACAGCAGAGCAGCAAGGGCCTGAGTTTTGGGGAAAAATGAGGATAGATGTATTCCAAAAGCAAAGAAATACTCAAATGGCAAAATAGTACAACTGTGGCTGACAAGGGAAGTAAAAGCTAATGTAAAAGCAAAAAAGAGGGCATACAACAAAGCAAAAATTAGTGAGAAGACAGAGGATTGGGAAGCTTTTTAAAACCCTACAGCAAGGAACTAAAATAATCATTAGGAGGGAAGAAATTAAATATGAAAGCAAGCTAGCAAACAATATCAAAGTGAAAGCTTTTTCAAGTATGTAAAAATTAAAAGAGAGATGAGAGTGAGTATAAGACCACTAGAAAATGAGGCCGGAGAAATAATAATGGGGGCCAAGGAGATGAGTATTTTGTATCAGTCTTCACTGTGGAAGACAGTAGCAGTGTGCCAGGTATTGAAGGTGTGAGGAAAGAGAAGTGAGTGCAGTTACTATTACAAGGGAGAAGGTGCTCAAAAAGCTGAAAGACTCAAGGGTACATAAATCACCAAATTATATGAACTGCACCCTAGGGTTCTGAAAGAGGTAGCGGTAGAGATTGTGGAGGCATTAGTAATGATCTTTCAAAAATCATTGGAATCTTGCATGGTGCCAGAGGACTGGAAAATTGCAAATGTCACTCCACACCTTAAGAAAGGAGGGAGACAGCAGAAAGGAAATTATAGACCAGTTAGCCTGACATCAGTGGTTGGGAAGATGTTGGAGTCAATTGATAAGGATGAGGTTATGGAGTACCTGGTGACACAGGATAAGACAGTACAAAGTCAGCATGGTTTCCTTCACGGAAAATCCTGCCTGACAAACCTGTTTTTTGATGAGATTACAAGTAGGATAGATAAAGGGGATATAGTGGATGTTGTATATTTGGACTTTCAGAAGGCCTTTGACAAGGTGCCACACATGAGGCTGCTTACTAAGTTAGGAGCCCATGGTATTACAGGAAAGTTACTGGCATGATTAGAGCATTGGCTGATTGGTAGGAGGCAGCAAGTGGGAATAAAAGGATCCTTGTCTGGTTGGCTGCCAGTGACTAGTGGTGTTCCGATGGGGTCGGTGTTGGGACCGCTTCTCATTATGCTGATAATCAATGATTTAGATGATGGAATAGATGGCTTTGTTGCCAAGTTTGGAGATGATACAAAGATTGGTGGAGGGGCAGGTAGTGTTGAGGAAACAGGTAGGATGCAGAAGGACTTAGACAGATTAGGAGAACGGGCAAGAAAGTGGCAAATAAAATACAATGCTGGAAAATGCATGGTCATGCTCTTCAGTAGCAGAAATAAATGTGTGAACTATTTTCTAAACGGGGAGAAGATCCACAAATCCAAGATGCAAAGGGACTTGGGAGTCCTTGTGCAGAACACCCTAAAGGCTAGCTTGCAGGTTGAGTCGGTGGTGAGGAAGGCAAATGTAATGTTAGCATTCATTTCTAGAGGTCTAGAACATAAGACCAGGGGTGTGATGCTGGGGCTTTTTAAGGCACTAGTGAGGCTTCACCTTGAGTATTGTGAACAGTTTTGGGCTCCTTGTCGATGAAACGACGTGCTGGCATTGGAGAGGATCCAGAGGAGGTTCAGAAGGATGATTCTGGGAATGAAAGGATTATCATATGAGGTTGATGGCTCTATGTCTGTTCTCACTGGTATTTAGAAGGATGGGGGGGATCTCACTGAAGCCTTTTGAATGTTGAAAGGCCTAGACAGATGAGATGTGGAAAGGATGTTTCCCATGGTGGAGGAACTTCGGACAAGAGGACACAGCCTCAGAATAGAGGAGCGTCCATTTAAAACAGAAGTGTAGAGAAATTTCTTTAGCCAGGCGGTGGTGAACTTGTTGAATTGTTAACACAGGCAACCGTAGAGTGTGTTTAAGGCAGAGCTTGATAGGTTGTTTGTTGATTGGCCATGGCATCAAAGGTTATGGGCAGAAGGCTGGCGAGTGGGGCTGAGAAGGGATAAAAAAGGATCAGCCATGATTGAATGATGGAGCAGACTCGATGGGCCAAATGGCCTAATTCTTCTCCTATGTCTTTTGGTCTTATGGTATCTGATACTGTACAGGTCCCTAACATGCAGGCAAGTGTACAGGATCATAAGACATAGGAGCAGAATTAGGCCATTCAGCCCATCGAGTCTGCTCTGCCATTCTATCATGGCTGATCCCGGATCCCACTCAACCCCATACACCTGCCTTCTCGCCATATCCTTTGATGCTCTGACCGAACAAAAAACTATCATCTTCCACCTTAAACATACCCATGGACTTGGCCTCCACCACAGTCTGTGGCAGAGCGTTCCACAGATTCATTATTCTCTGGCTGAAAAAATTCTTCCTTACCTCTGTTCTTAAAAGTTGCCCCTCAATTTTGAGGCTGCGCCCTCTAGTTCTGGATACCGCCACCACAGGAAACATCCTCTCCACATCCACCCCATTTTGTCCTTTCAACATTTGGTAACTTTCAATGAGATCCTCCTGCATTTTCTAAATTCCAGTGAGTACAGGCCCAAAGCTGCCAAACACTCCTCAGATGTTAACCCAAGCAACACACATCAAAGTTGCTGGTGAATGCAGCAGGCCAGGCAGCACCTATAGGAAGAGGCGCAGTCGACGTTTCAGGCCGAGACCCTTCGTCAGGACTAACTGAAGGAAGAGTGAGTAAGGGATTTGAAAGCTGGAGGGGGAGATGCAAAATGATAGGAGAAGACAGGAGGGGGAGGGACGGAGCCGAGAGCTGGACAGGTGATAGGCAAAAGGGGATATGAGAGGATCATGGGACAGGAGGTCCGGGAAGAAAGACGGGGGGGGGGGGTGACCCAGAGGATGGGCAAGAGGTATATTCAGAGGGACAGAGGGAGAAAAAGGAGAGTGAGAGAAAGAATGTGTGCATAAAAAAGAGTAACAGATGGGGTACGAGGGGGAGGTGGGGCCTAGCGGAAGTTAGAGAAGTCAATGTTCATGCCATCAGGTTGGAGGCTACCCAGACGGAATATAAGCTGTTGTTCCTCCAACCTGAGTGTGGCTTCATCTTTACAGTAGAGGCGGCCGTGGACAGACATGTCAGAATGGGAATGGGATGTGGAATTAAAATATGTGGCCACTGGGAGATCCTGCTTTCTCTGGCGGACAGAGCGTAGATGTTCAGCAAAGCGGTCTCCCAGACTGCGTCGGGTCTCCCCAATATATAAAAGGCCACATCGGGAGCACCGGACACAGTATATCACCCCAGTCGACTCACAGGTGAAGTGATGCCTCACCTGGAAGGACTGTTTGGGGCCCTGAATGATGGTAAGGGAGGAAGTGTAAGGGCATGTGTAGCACTTGTTCCGCTTACACGGATAAGTGCCAGGAGGGAGATCAGTGGGGAGGGATGGGGGGGACGAATGGACAAGGGAGTTGTGTAGGGAGCGATCCCTGCGGAATGCAGAGAGAGGGGGGGAGGGAAAGATGTGCTTAGTGGTGGGATCCCGTTGGAGGTGGCGGAAGTTACGGAGAATAATATGTTGGACCCGGAGGCTGGTGGGGTGGTAGGTGAGGACCAGGGTAACCCTATTCCTAGTGCGGTGGTGGGAGGATGGAGTGAGAGCAGATGTACGTGAAATGGGGGAGATGCGTTTAAGAGCAGAACTGATAGTGGAGGAAGGGAAGCCCCTTTCTTTAAAAAATGAAGACATCTCCCTCGTCCTAGAATGAAAAGCCTCATCCTGAGAGCAGATGCGGCGGAGACGGAGGAATTGCGAGAAGGGGATGGCGTTTTTGCAAGAGACAGGGTGAGAAGAGGAATAGTCCAGATAGCTGTGAGAGTCAGTAGGCTTATAGTAGACATCAGTGGATAAGCTGTCTCCAGAGACAGAGACAGAAAGATCTAGAAAGGGGAGGGAGGTGTCGGAAATGGACCAGGTAAACTTGAGGGCAGGGTGAAAGTTGGAGGCAAAGTTAATAAAGTGAACGAGTTCTGCATGCGTGCAGGAAGCAGCGCCAATGCAGTCGTCGATGTAGCGAAGGAAAAGTGGGGGACAGATAGCAGAATAGGCACGGAACATAGATTGTTCCACAAACCCAACAAAAAGGCAGGCATAGCTAGGACCCATACGGGTGCCCATAGCTACACCTTTAGTTTGGAGGAAGTGGGAGGAGCCAAAGGAGAAATTATTAAGAGTAAGGACTAATTCCGCTAGACGGAGCAGAGTGGTGGTAGAGGGGAACTGATTAGGTCTGGAATCCAAAAAGAAGCGTAGAGCTTTGAGACCTTCCTGATGGGGGATGGAAGTATATAGGGACTGGACATCCATGGTGAAAATAAAGCAGTGGGGGCCAGGGAACTTAAAATCATCGAAAAGTTTAAGAGCGTGAGAAGTGTCACGAACATAGGTCGGAAGGGATTGAACAAGGGGTGATAAAACAGTGTCGAGGTATGCAGAAACGAGTTCGGTGGGGCAGGAGCAAGCTGAGACAATAGGTCGGCCAGGACAGGCAGGTTTGTGGATCTTGGGTAGGAGGTAGAAACGGGAAGTGCGGGGTGTGGGAACTATATGGGTCCTAGCTATGCCTGCCTTTTTGTTGGGTTTGTGGAACAATCTATGTTCCGTGCCTATTCTGGTATCTGTCCCCCACTTTTCCTTCGCTGCATTGGCGCTGCTTCCTGCACGCATACAGAACTCGTTCACTTTATTAACTTTGCCTCCAACTTTCACCCTGCCCTCAAGTTTACCTGGTCCATTTTCGACACCTCCCTCCCCTTTCTAGATCTTTCTGTCTCTGTCTCTGGAGACAGCTTATCCACTGATGTCTACTATAAGCCTACTGACTCTCACCGCTATCTGGACTATTCCTCTTCTCACCCTGTCTCTTGCAAAAACGCCATCCCCTTCTCGCAATTCCTCCGTCTCCGCCGCATCTGCTCTCAGGATGAGGCTTTTCATTCTAGGACGAAGGAGATGTCTTCATTTTTTAAAGAAAGGGGCTTCCCTTCCTCCACTATCAGTTCTGCTCTTAAACGCATCTCCCCCATTTCATGTACATCTGCTCTCACTCCATCCTCCCACCACCGCACTAGGAATAGGGTTACCCTGGTCCTCACCTACCACCCCACCAGCCTCCGGGTCCAACATATTATTCTCCGTAACTTCCGCCACCTCCAACGGGATCCCACCACTAAGCACATCTTTCCCTCCCCCCCTCTCTCTGCATTCCGCAGGGATCGCTCCCTACACAACTCCCTTGTCCATTCGTCCCCCCCATCCCTCCCCACTGATCTCCCTCCTGGCACTTATCCGTGTAAGCGGAACAAGTGCTACACATGCCCTTACACTTCCTCCCTTACCACCATCCAGGGCCCCAAACAGTCCTTCCAGGTGAGGCATCACTTCACCTGTGAGTTGACTGGGGTGATATACTGCGTCCGGTGCTCCCGATGTGGCCTTTTATATATTGGGGAGACCCGACGCAGTCTGGGAGACCGCTTTGCTGAACATCTACGCTCTGTCCGCCAGAGAAAGCAGGATCTCCCAGTGGCCACACATTTTAATTCCACATCCCATTCCCATTCTGACATGTCTATCCATGGCCTCCTCTACTGTAAAGATGAAGCCACACTCAGGTTGGAGGAACAACACCTTATATTCCGTCTGGGTAGCCTCCAACCTGATGGCATGAACATTGACTTCTCTAACTTCCACTAGGCCCCACCTCCACCTCGTACCCCATCTGTTACTCATTTTTATGCACACATTCTCTCTCTCACTCTCCTTTTTCTCCCTCTGTCCCTCTGAATATACCCCTTGCCCATCCTCTGGGTCACCCCCCCCCCGTCTTTCTTCCCGGACCTCCTGTCCCATGATGCTCTCGTATCCCCTTTTGCCTATCACCTGTCCAGCTCTCGGCTCCATCCCTCCCCCTCCTGTCTTCTCCTATCATTTTGCATCTCCCCCTCCCCCTCCAGCTTTCAAATCCCTTACTCACTCTTCCTTTAGTTAGTCCTGACGAAGGGTCTCGGTCTGAAACGTCGACTGCACCTCTTCCTATAGATGCTGCCTGGCCTGCTGCGCTCACCAGCAACTTTGATGTGTGTTGCTTGAATTTCCAGCATCTGCAGAATTCCTGTTGTTTCAGATGTTAACCCCTTCATTCCCAGAATCCTCCTCATGGACTCTCTCCAATGGCACAGAAACATAGAAAACCTACAGCACAATACAGGCCCTTCGGCCCACAAAGCTGTACCGAACATGTCCTTACTTTAGAAATTACCTAGGGTTACCCATAGCCCTCTATTTTTCTAAGCTCCATGTATCCATCCAGAAGTCTCTTAAAAGACCCTATTGTATCCGCCTCCACCACTGCCGCTGGCAGCCCATTCCACATACTCACCACTCTCTGCGTAAAAAACTTACCCCTGACATCTCCTCTGTAGCTACTTCCCAACACCTTAAAACTGTGGCCTCTCGTGTTAGCCATTTCAGCCCTGGAGAAAAGCCTCTGACTATACACATGATCAATGCCTCTCATCATCTTGTACACCTCTATCAGGCCACCTCTCACCCTCTGTCGCTCCATATAGACATATGGACAGCACCATCTCCTTGCTTTTATATTCTATTTCTCTTGAAATAAGTGCCAACATTGCATTTGCCTTCTTTACCACAGAGTAAACCTGTAAATTAACCTTCTGGGAGTTTTGCATGACGACTCCTAAGTCCCTCTGCACCTCTGATGTTTGAACCTTCTCCCCATTAGATAATAGTTCACACTGTTGTTCCTTTTACCAAAAGGCATTGTCATACATCTCCCAACACTGTCTGATACTTTTTGGCCCATTCTTCCAATTTGTCCAAATCCTGCTGCAAACACATTGCTTCCTCAGCACTACCTACCCCTCCACCTATCTTCACATCATCCGCAAAGTTTGCCACAAAGCTATCAATTCCATTATCAAAATCATTGATAAACAATGTGAAAAGTAGTGGTCCCAATACTGACCCCTGAGGAACACCCCAAGATTCAACCAGAAATGATCCCCGTTATTCCCACTCGCTGCCTCCTGCCTGTCAGCCACTCCTCTATCCATGCCAGTATCTCTCCTGTATCACCACAGGATTTTATCTTGTTAAGCAGCCTCATGTGTGGAATCTTATCAAATGCCTTCTGAAGATCCAAGTAAATGACACCCACTGCCTCTCCTTTGTCCACCCTGCTTGTTACATCTTCAAAGAACTCTAACAGATTTGTCAGGCAAGATCTCCCTTTCCAGAAACCATGCTGACTTTGACTTATTTTATCTTTAGTCTTCAAGTATCTTGAAACCTCATCCTTAATAATTATCTTCAACAGTTTCCCAACCACTGAGGTTAGGCCAATTGGCCTATAATTTCCTTTCTTTTGCTTTCCTCCCTTCTTAAAGAGTGGAGTGACATTTGCAGTCCTCCAGGACCATGCCAGAATCAACTGATTCTTGAATGATCATGACCAATGCATCCATTATCTCTTCAGCAACCTCTCTCAGGTCTTTGGGATGTAGTTCATCTGGGCCCAGGTAGCTTATCCACCTTAAGACCTTTGAGTTTGCCTGGGACTTTTTTCCTTCTAATAGCAAAGCACTCAGTCCTGCTCCCTGACACTCACAGACCTCGGGCACACTGCTAATGTCTTCCACAGTGAAGACAGATGCAAAGTTTCTTTGTCCCCTAATACTACCTCACCAGCATCATTTTCCAGTGGTCCAATATCAACTCTCATCTCCCTTTTACTCTTTATATAACTGAAAAACTTCTGGTATCCTACTTTATATTAAGTCTACCCTCATATCTCATCTTTTCCCTTTTTAGAGCTTTTTAGTTGCATTTTGTTCGATTTTAAAAGCTTCCCAATCATCCAACTTCCCATTTACTTTTGCTACCTTGCATGCCCTTTCCTTGGCTTTTATGCAGTCCTTAACTTCCCTTGTCAGCCATGGTTGCCCATCCCGCCATTTGAGAACTACTTCTTCTGTGGGACATACCTATCCTGCACTGGGTCTGCATACTGCACTCATACACTCAATACTCAACACCCCGACTGACGACCCTGTCCACAAGTGACACCACTTTTAGGGAACCTGGTTTGACTTTCCAAACACCTCACACTTCCCTGAATTAAATTTCTTCTGCCGTTTCTCAACAGTGACAGTGGAAAAGTGTGTATGGAACCGGAGGAGGTAGTGGAGGTACTTAATGAATACTTTGCTTCAGTATTCACTATGGAAAAGGACATTGGTGATTGTAGGGATGACTTACAGTGGACTGAAAAGCTTGAGCATATAGACATTAAGAAAGAGGATGTACTGGAGCTTTTGGAAAGAATCAAGTTGGATAAGTCACTGGGACCAGATGAGATGTACCCCAGGCTACTGTGGGAGGCGTGGGAGGAGATTGCTGAGCCTCTGGCGATGGTCTTTGCATCATCAATGGGGACGGGAGAGGCTCCAGAGGACTGGAGGGTTGCAGATGTTGTTCCCTTGTTCAAGAAAGGGAGTAGAGATAGCCCAGGAAATTATAGACCAGTGAGACTTACTTCAGTGGTGGGTAAGTTGATGGAAAAGATCCAGAGAGGCAGGATTTATGAACATTTGGAGAGGCATAATATGATTATGAATAGTCAGCGTGGCTTTGTGAAAGGCAGGTCGTGCCTTTCGAGCCTGATTGAATTTTTTTGAGGATGTGACTAAACACGTTGATATATGTAGAGCAGTAGATGTAGTGTATATGGATTTCAGCGAGGCATTTGAGAAGGTACCCCATGCCAGGCTTATTGAAGAAGTAAGGAGGCATGGGATCCAAGGGGAAATTGCTTCGTGGATCCAGAATTGTCTTGCCCACAGAGGGCAAAGAGCGGTTGTAGATGGGTCATATTCTGCATGGAGGTCGGTGACCAGTGGTGTGTCTCAGGGATCTGTTCTGGGACCCCTACTCTTCGTGATTTTTATAAATGACCTGGATGAGGAAGTGGAGGGATGGGTTAATGAATTTGCTGATGACACAAAGGTTGGGGTGTTGTGGATAGTGTGGAGAGCTGTCAGAGGTTACAGCGGGACATTGATAGGATGCAAAACTGGGCTGAGAAGTGGCAGATGGAGTTCAACCCAGATAAGTGTGAGGTGGTTCATTTTGGTTGGTCAAATATGATGGCAGAATATAGTATTAATGGTAAGACTCTTGGCGGTGTGGAGGATCAGAGGGATCTTGGGGTCTGAGTCCATAGGACACTCAAAGCTGCTACGCAGGTTGACTCTGTGGTTTAGAAGGCATATGGTCACCTCACTGCAGGAAGGATGTGGAAACTATAGAATGGGTGCAGAGGAGATTTACAAGAATTTACTGATGATACAAAGATTGGAGCTGTAGTGGACAGTGAGGAAGGTTTTCAGAGCCTGCAGTGGGACTTGGACCAGCTGGAAAAATGGGCTGAAAAATGGCAGATGGAGTTTAATACTGACAAGTGTGAGGTATTGCACGTTGGAAGGACAAACCAAGGTAGAACATACAGGGTAAATGGTAGGGCACTGAGGAGTGCAGTAGAACAGAGGGATCTGGGAATACAGATACAAAATTCCCTAAAAGTGGCATCATAGGTAGACAGGGTCATAAAGAGAGCTTTTGGTACATTGGCCTTTATTAATCAAAGTATTGAGTATAAGAGCTGGAATGTTATGATGAGGTTGTATAAGGCATTGGTGAGGCCGAATCTGGAGTATTGTGTTCAGTTTTGGTCACCAAATTACAGGAAGGATATAAATAAGGTTGAAAGAGTGCAGAGAAGGTTTACAAGGATGTTGCCAGGACTTGAGAAACTCAGTTACAGAGAAAGGTTGAATAGGTTGGGACTTTATTCCCTGGAGCGTAGAAGAATGAGGGGAGATATGATAGAAGTATATAAAATTATGATGGGTATAGATAGAGTGAATGCAAGCAGGCTTTTTCCACTGAGGCAAGAGGGGAAAAAAACCAGAGGACATAGGTTAAGGGTGAGGTGGGAAAAAATTAAAGGGAACATTAGGGGGGGCTTCTTCACACAGAGAGTGGTGGGAGTATGGAATGAGCTGCCAGACGAGGTGGTAAATGCGGGTTCTTTTTTAACATTTAAGAATAAATTGGACAGATACATGGATGGGAGGTGTATGGAGGGATATGGTCCGTGTGCAGGTCAGTGGGACTAGGCAGAAAGTGGTTTGGCACAGCCAAGGAGGGCCAAAAGGCCTGTTTCTGTGCTGTAGTTTTTCTGTGGTTCTATATAGGTGACAGATGGAGTATTGTGTACAGTTCCGGTTGCTCCACAATGGGGAGGATGCTGAGGCTTGGAGAGGGTGCGGAAGAGGTCCACCAGGAAGCTGCCTGGTTTACAGGGGACGGGAAGAGGTTGGATAAACTTTGGCTGTTTTCTCTGGCGTGCCGGAGGCCAAGTGGAAACCTGATAAGATTATGAGAGACATAGCCAGACAGTGCCTTTTCCCCCGAGTTGACATGTCCAGTACCAGACGACATGCATTTCAGGTGAGAGGGGTTATCTTCCAAGGAGAAGTGAGGAGCAAGTTCATCATATTGGTAGGTGCCTGGGCTGTGCCAGATATGATTGAGGAGTTTCAAAGGCTCTTAGATAGATACATGGACGTGCAGGGAATGGAGGGATATGGACGTTGTGAGGGCCAGAAGATACAGGAGCAGTATCAGGCCATTTGGCCCATCTCATCATGACCGATCCATTTCCTTCTCAACCCTATTCTCCTGTAACCTTTCACGCCCTGACTAACCAAGAACCTATTAACCTCCACCTTAAGTTGAACGGAGATGAGGAGGAATTTCTTTAGTCAGAGAGTGGTGAATCTGTAGTTAAAGAAATTCCACCTCATCTGCTTTCTAATTGGATGTTCCTCTGTATTGAGGCTGTGCCCTCTGATCCCACCCCCCCCCCCCACTATAAGAAACATCCTCTCCACATCCATTTTATTCAGGCCTTTCAACATTCAATAGGTGATAGGGCTTTCATTCCCGGATTCATTCTCGTGAACATCCACTAAATGTTCTCCAATGTCAGAATATCCCTTCTCAGATCAGGGGCCTGAAAGGAGTGTGGAGCGTGGCAGGGGAAGGCTGAGGGGGGAGTAGGAGGGAGAGGGTGGCAGCTAAAGGGAGGAGCAACTAGAGGGCAGGAAGGTGAGTATGGAGAGAGGGTGGGAGGAGAAAGGAGGAGTGTGGGGAGGGGAGGGTGAATGGGGAGGAGGATATGAGGGGGGGAGGAGGGTTAGGGTGAATGGGAGGTTAGGGAGAAGTGAAGGTAGGAGGTGAGGGCAGTGGGGAAGGGAGGAGGGGGAGGTGGAGCCTCACTCTATTTCTGATCCCCTCACCTATCTCTCTGTGATTCCCCCCACCCAAGGAGCCGAGCAATAAACGGGTAAAGCCAGTGTCAAGATTGAAACGATTCAGTCAGTCCTTCCAGGTAAAGAAAGAGAGTGGGAGGGTGTAGGGGAGGGAGGGAGGGAGAAGGGGAGGGGGAGGTGGGAGGGTGGAGGGGAAGGAGGGAGAAGGGGAGGGGGAGGTGGGGGTGTGGAGGGTGTAGGGGAGGGAGGGAGGGTGGGAAGAGCGGAGGTGGGAGGGTGGAGGGGAAGGAGGGAGAAGGGGAGGGGGAGGTGGGGGTGTGGAGGGTGTAGGGGAGGGAGGGTGGTGAGGGAGGTGGGAGGGTGGAGGGGAAGGTGGGACCGTGTAGGGGAGGGAGGGTGATGAGGGGAGGAGGGAGGGAGGGGAAGGTGGGAGGGTGTAGGGGAGGGAGGGTGGTAAGGGGAGGGTGTGGGGAAGGAGGGAAGGTGTAGAGGAAGGAGAAGGAAATGGGAGGGTGGGAGGGTGTGAGGGTACAGGAGGAGGTGGGAAGGTGTAGGGGAGGGGTAGCGTGGGGTGTGGAGAGGAGGGTGTAGGGGAGGTGGGGGTGTGGAGGGGGAGTAGGGGAAGGAGGAAGGGTGGGGAGGAGGGAGGGTGTAGGGGAAGGAGGGGAGGTGGGGGGTGTAGTGGAGGGTGGGGGTATGGAGGGAGAGTAGACGAAGGGGGAGGGTGGGGAAGGAGGGAGGGAAAGTGTAGGGGAGGTGGGAGGGTGGGGGTGTGGAGGGAGAGTAGACAAAGGGGAGGAGCGAGGGTGGGGAAGGAGGGAGGATGGAGGAGGGGTGGGAGAGATGGATATGAGATGGATGAGAAGGATTGAGTCACGAGTTGGCCGAGAGGTGGGAGCAGAGTTTCCAGACTCCTGGACAGTGAGGGGAGTGGGGGCGGTCAGGGGTAACACCGGCTACCCCTGACCCCTTGACCCTCCCATTCCTGCAGCGCCTGAGTTTCCGCATGGACCCGCGGTCCCCGCTGTCCCTCTCGTCTCGGCCTGGTTCCAGGGGCTCGGCAGCCTCCAACGCATCCCGGGACAACAGGCTGTGGAGTGAGACCTTTGACTGTGGTGGCGACGGGCTCACTGCCGGCGAGGTCAAACGGCAGGAGGTGAGAGGTCGGAGTTCATGGCAGAAAGCCGGGGTCGCAAGGCAGAGAGGACTGTGGGAGCAGTTCAGTTTCTTGGCTCTGGGGTCAGAGGTCAGAGAGCAGAGGGGTCACAGGACAGGGAAGTGGGGAGTTGGAGGTGAGAGGTCAGAGGTTGGGTCAAGGGATCAGAAAGGAAGGAGTCGGGGGTTAATAAAGCAAGAAGATTGGGTTAAAGGCAGGCAGAGGGGAGGTCAATCAAGGGTTGGGAGGGGATCGGAAAGCAAGGAGTCAGATGTGGTAGATTGTGGGTGTTAGACAACACGTTAGACGATCAAGGGAGCCCAGGTCCTGAGCTGTGGCAGGGGAGGGCGGAAAGCTTTCGAAGGATGGGGAGGGGTTGGGGGCAGAGGGTGAGATGATGTGGTTTCAGTCACTTTGTAACGATGTCCTTGTCCCTGGGCAGGCAATCTTTGAACTGATGCAGGGGGAGCAGTCACTCATCGCTGACCTGAACACCACCAAGAAGGTGAGGTGTCTCTCCAGCCCTCCGATCGCACTGCCCCTCCGCACCTCTGCCCATGTCTGTTCTGCCGTCACATCACGGCTGATTTACTATCCCTCTCAACCCCATTCTCCTGCCTTCTCCCCTCAACCAGTCAAGAATCTATCAACCTCGGTTTTAAGTACACCCAATGACTTAGCATCCACGGCCATCTGTGAGAATGAATTTCACAGATTCGCCACCCTCTGTCTAAAGAAATTCCTCCTCATCTCTGTTCTAAATAGACATCCCTCTATTCTGAGGCCGTGTCCTCTGGTTCTAGATGCCACCACCATAGGAAATATTCTCTACTTGACCATTCTACTGAGGCCTTTCAATGTACGGGCCTGGAGACTTCAAACACTCCTCATACATTAACCTTCTCATCCCAGGAATTATCCTTTCATGAACCTCCTCTGGAACTTCTCCAATGCCAGCACATCCATTCTAAGAAAAGTGGCCAAAAACTGCTCACCATACTCCAAATATGGTCAGACCAATGCATTATAAAGCCTCAGCATTTACATCCTCGCTCATATTCCAGGCCCTCCATCCAACCTTGGGACTGAGCTGTGTCCATCACCCAATCCAACCCCTCCTCCCGTCACTCCCCACTTCACCCTTTGGGAGACATTTGGGAACCAGCTCGGATACTGAGCGAGTGACTTTCCCAGAGACCTTTGACCCTATCCTAGGACCCCTGACCCTACTCTCGTATCATGTTCCCAATTTGGCTGTCCTCCACCTGAGGGAGTACTTAGCAAATCCACTCTCGACCACACCCCTCCCCTCCCCTGCTCCCTCTGAATCCCTGAGATGGCATCTGCATGAAGTTTGAGCACAGCAGAGAGCAGATTATTCCAAACATCTCTAAGGTAGTTCAGGATGTCGGGGTCTTTCTCTCCATCCCTCCCTCCATGGCTGCTGTCCAATCTGCCGGGCGTCTCCACGACTTTAGTCCAGTGGGTGGTGTTCCTGCCTGCCTTCCTCCACCACACACTGCACTAAAGTTGTGGAGATGCCTGGCAGTGTTTGTGAGGCCACTCAGTGTGAGACCAGGGGTGAGAGGATCACACTGAAGTTGGCAGTGTAGTGGACGGTGAGGACGGTTGTCGTAAGTTACAAGGAAATCTTGAGCAACTGGGCATACGAGCTGAGGGGCGGCAGATGGAATTTAATTGCGTTAAAAGTGCATTTTGATTCATAAACATGGTGGAAGGCAGAGCTCTGGAATAGAGGGACCTGGGGTCGGGCGCACAGGACCCTGGAAGTGGTAATAGGCAGCATCGGTCTTCATCCATTAGGATACTGTGGTGAGGAGCTGAGACATTGTGCTCGACCTGTACCCGTTAGTGAGACCAGACCACACCACTGTGTGAAGCTCTGATGCCCAGCGAAAGGAAGGGTGGGGTTAATAAGCTGGAGAGAGCGAAGAAGTGATTTACCAGGATGAGAGGGCCTGAGTTAAAGCACAATAGAGGCTCTTTGGCCCACAATGTTGTGCTAACCCTTTAACCTACTCTGGCAAATCCCTGATACTTTCCTCCAATCAAATTAAAATTTTGCTGTCTTGTGTTAGCCAATTCCACCCTGGCTGTCCACTCGATGAACACCAGAAAGACTGGTTTTCCCTGGAGTGACAGAGGCTGAGGGGTGTCTTCATTGGGGTATATAAAATCACAAGGGGTGTAGATAGAGTGGATGGTCCCGGGGTACAGGGGTCTAAACTAGAGAACACAGACTGGGGTAAGATTTAAAAGGGACATGAGGGGCAACTTCTTCACCCAGAAGGTGGTCCATCTTCGGTACGAACTGCCAGAGGAAATACTACATTAACAACATTTAAAAGACACTCAGACAGGTACAGAGATAGCAGAGTTTGGGCAAAAGGAACTAGCTCGACTGACCAGTTTGGTCAGCATGGATGGGTTTAGACCAAAGATATAGGAGCAGAATTAGGCCATTCAGCCCATCTAGTCTGCTCCTCTATTCCATCGTAGCTGAACCCAGATCCCACTCAACTCCAAGCACCTGCCTTCTTGCCATATCCTTTGATGCCCTGACCGATCAGGAAACAATCAACTTCTGCCTTAACTATACCCACGGACTTACTACACTCCGGCTAAAAAAAAAAATCCTCATTACTTCTGTTCTAAAGTGTCACCCCTCAGTTTTGAGGCTGTGCCCTCTAGTTCTGGCCACCCCAGGAAACATCCTCTCCACATCTAGCCTATCTAGTCCCTTCAACATTTGGTAGGTTTCAATGAGATCCCCATGCATTCCTCTAAATGCCAATGGGTACAGACCCAAAGCTGCCAAACGCTCCTCATATCACAAGGATGATTCCCTTCATTGCCTGACTAGTGTCTTATAAAGGCTCAGCATTATCTCCTTGCTTTTATATTCTATTCCCCTTGAAATAAATGCCAACATTGCATTTGCCTTCTTTACCACAGACTCAAACTGTAAATTAACATTCTGGGAGTCTTGCACGAGGACTCCTGAGTCCCTCTGCACCTCTGATGTTTGAACCATCTCCCCATTTAGATTATAGTCTGCACTATTGTTTCTTTTACCAAAATGCATTATCGTACATTTCCCAACACTGTATTCTAACTGCTTTTTGCTCAATGTGTCGAAGTCCTGCTGTAATCGCTTTGCTTCCTCAGCACTACCTACCCCTCCACCCATCTTCGTACCATCCACAAACTTTGCCGCAAGGACTTGGGCCGACGGAGTTCTATAGGACTATAACCTGCTCGCTGCCGCAAGGCTGCAGTTCAAGATTAAAGATGAGCTTTATTTGACACGTACAGTGAAACGTGTCATTTGTGTCAACGGCCAACACAGTCCAAGGATGTACTGGGGGCAGCCCACAAGTGTCGCCGTGCTTGGCAACACGGCCATAACTCACTAACCCCAACCCGTACATCTTTGGAATGTGGGAAGAAACTGGAACACACCAGAGGAAACGTGGAGAGTGTACAACTTCCTTCCAGACAGCACTGGGAATTGAACCCGGGTCACTGGCGCTGTACCATACCCCAGTCGGTCAGTAGGATCTGCCCGTACTCCCCTCGATCCCACGTGTGGGCGGAACCACCTCGGCGCTGGGGCCTGCTCGGGTGTGGGGAGCACGTGGATGTGTGAGGTGGGGGAATTAACGGCACTCAGCCCCATTGTCACTCTCCTCCCTGCAGGCTTACTACGAGCCCATGCTCAAATTGTGCATCATGTCTGAGGAGGAGCTGACCCAGATCTTCGGTAGCCTCTACTCACTTATCCCCTTACATGAAGGTAGGCGTAGAGCGTTGGGCGCACACAGCGTGTCTACAGACTCCCACAGTAGGGGATGGGGATGGACACACACACACACACACACACAGAGTGTACAGGGTCCCACAGTAGGGGATGGGGATGGACACACACACACACACACACACACACACACAGTGTACAGGGTCCCACAGTAGGGGATGGGGATGGACACACACACACACACACAGAGTGTACAGGGTCCCACAGTAGGGGATGGGGATGGACACACACAGAGTGTAAAGGGTCCCACAGTAGGGGATGGGGATGGGGACGCACACACACACACACACACACACACACACACAGGTTGAATGGAGTTTCACAGTAGTGGAGACACTCACACACATACACTGGGTGTACAGGGTCCGACAGTAAAGGGAAAGGAACACACACACACAGCGTGTACAGGGTCTCATAATAGGGGAAAAACACCCAACCACACAGGGTGTACAGTGTGCCTCAGAAGGGGGAAAGACTCACACACACAGGGTGCCCTGTCTCTTTCACACACACACGGGTGTACAGGGAGGGAGCGGAGAGAGGCAGGGAATGAGAGAGAAAGAGACAGAGCGAGAGAGTGGGAGAGGAAGGGAGGGAGAGAGAGAGGGGAGAGGGGAGGGACCCTTTCGGGGGGATGATCACACACACACAATACTCTCTCTGCTCAGACCTTCTCAGTCGCCTGGAAGAGGTGAGGAACGCGGACGGCACGGTGAGAGAGGTGGGCCGCACGCTTCTTGACTGGGTGAGTCTTCGCTGTTCCACTCGTTACACCCCACCCCCGCCCTGCCACCGATTCTGCCCCCTAACCCACAGATGCCAGGTCTCTCTCCTTCCACCAACCCCTTCATTATGGGTGCCTCTTGAGAACCCCGCCTGTCTCTCCATCTCCCTCTCATTTTCTCCAGTCTTTCTCTGACCCTCTAACCCCAATACCCTAAGATCCTCTGACCTTCCGCCTTCCTCTGATCTCTCTTCCTCCCTCTGCAACACCAACCCTTTCACTTCTGGCTCATTCCCTTCACAGAACCCCTCTCTCTGTCAGAATCAGAATCAGGTTTATTATCATGGACATATGTTGTGAAATTTGTCACCTTGTGGTGGCAGTATTATAGTCACAAAAATCAATAATAGTGCAAAAGACAAAGAATGAGATAGTTTCACGCATTCATTGTCCATTCAGAAATCTGATGGAGGAGGGGAAGAAGGTGTTCCTGAGTCAGTGAGTGTGGGGCTTCTGGCTCCTGTAGCAGTGAGAAGATGGCGTGGGTCATGAACGATGGACGTCACCTTTTGAAGGTGGCTGGTGCCCAAGATGAGTTTACAACCCTCTGCAGTTTTTTCTGATCCTGTGCAGTGGCCTCTCCATGCCTGACGGTGATGTGAGTCAGGATGCTCTTGACGGTACATCCGCAGAAATCTGCCGGTGTTTGGTGACCTGATTCTTAATGAAATATAGCTGCTGTTGTGCCTTCTTTGTAATTGCATCGATATGTTGGGACCAGGATAGACCCTCTGAGATGTTGACCCCTCCCAGGAAACTGCTCACACTTTCCACTGCTTGATGAGGACTGTTTTGAGTTCCCTCTGCTTGCCCTTCCTGAAAACCACAATCAATTCCTTGACCCTACTGACACTGAGTGTGAGGTTGTTATTGTGACACCACTCAACCGACTGATCTCTCTCACTCCAATACATCTCCTCACCATGAGTACAGAGGGAGTAAAAGAGCACGCATTCTTGCGATGTGCCCGGAGATGTTATTACTGGTCCACACTGACCGTCGACTCTCGGTGGGGAAGCCAACAGGGGAAAGTTCCTCCACCTTCCTGCCTCCCTCCCCTCCATGTCACCTCTCCTCCTCCCTCACTATCATTCTTCCAGCTGCCCTCCTGCGAGTCACTCTCCCCCCCTTCACTGACGCTCGTTCCACCTCACTCTCTCCCCATCTCTATCCCCTCTCCCTCTCACCCCCACTGCCCTGCCCTTTCCCTCTCGCTGCCTCACTCCCCACTCTTTCAACTCACTGTCTCTCCAACTCTCTCACCATCCCTCCCTCTGCCCACAGCTACCCTCGCTGGCCGCCTACGAGACGTACTGCTGTAACCAGGTGGAGGCGAAGGCGGTGCTGGACGCCAAGCGGCGGGAACAGCGGGTGGACGAGTTTCTGCAGCTCTGCCAGCAGTCGGCCTTCAGCCGCAAGCTTGACCTCTGGAGCTTCCTGGACCTGCCCCGGAGCCGCCTGGTTAAGTACCCGCTGCTGCTGCGGGAGATCAGTCGGTACACCCCACCCGAGCACACCGACCACGCTCTACTCCACCAGGCTGTGAGTCCGGAGGGGGCGGGGGTGGGCAGGGAGAGGGGACAGGGGAAAAACAGGTGCATTGCTATTGTAAGGGATCTGATATATTTGGTATTTGGATAGAAATGGACTGATTAAGGTGTTACGTACGCCGTAACTGGGTTGCCAAACCAGCAGAAATGGATCACTCAGTTGGAGTCTGGAATACTAGAACTAAGAAAGTTTTATTAAAGAAACAAGCAACAAATGGAACAGTTCAACAATGATAAACACACATGTGCACAGAAATAAGATAACAGGATCAATCAAGCTCTGTCGTTGTCTAGGGATAAATGACCAATTTCAAAGTGACACAAAAGTTCAGTCCAATTTAGTTCAGTTCGCAGTAATCGTTGCCATGACGATGGACAACGTGGGGAGAGAGAGAGAACGGGAACAACTGATCATTCAAAACGGCTTCCACTCACAGACCGGCGGGATGGCTCACAAGCAGCTTTTGGGCGGCTCCTTTGTGATGTCACCTGAGGTCACCGACTGTGACCCCTCCTCCAGATGCGGTCGATCCTCTGCAGTGAACCCAGCACCCAGGCAAGGGCGGACACACACCGGGTTCCCGCTGATCGTACCTTTCCACTCTGGGCGTTGTCCGATACTTCCCACCGACTCGTGAGAGGCGTACCGCTTCCAGGGTCTCGTTACCTCGGGTGTCGTGTGTGTGTCCTTAGCGAACCTGTCCCTTTTTATCCCCCTGCTGGGGTATCGTCTGTCCATCACTTCAAACAGTTCAGGGTTCAAAGGAGTAGCCGCTCTTGACAATACCCAGACTGATGGCTCCTTCATTAACATCTCCAAATGCTGCTTCATTGTTCCTTATCTCTCCCTCCCCTGAGGACAGGTGGCAGACCAACTGCTGATGCCACTGGTGCAAGCCCAGGCCAGCAAACATCTGAATTTATGTGTATTCTCGTCACAAAGGATAGTCAACATGGCTTCGTGCATGGTTGGTCATGTCTAACCAATCTTATAGAATTTTTCGGGGAAACTAACAGGAAAGTTGATGGAGGCAGGACAGTGGATATTGTCTACATGCACTTTAGGAAGGCATTTGACAAGGTCCTGCATAGGAGGTTGGTCAAGAAAGTTCAGTTGCTTGCCATTAAGGATGAGGTAGTAAACTGGATTAGACATTGGCTTTTTGGAAGAAGCCAGAGAGTGGTAGATGGCTGCCTCTCTGATTGGAGGCCTGTGACTAGTGGAGTGCCAGAGGGATTGGTGTTGTTTGTCATCTGTATCAACAATCTGGATGACAATGTGGTAAAATGGATCATCAAATTTGCAGTTGACACTATGATTGGGGTGTAGTGGACACCATCATGGCTTGCAATGGGATCTGGACCAGCTGGAAAAATGGGCTGAAAAATTGCAGATGGAATTTAATGCAGAAAAGTGTGAGATGTTGCACTTTGAGAAATCAACTAGGGTGGGATTTACATGGTAAATGGTAGAAGTGTGGTGGAAGAGGGATCTGGGAATACAGATCCATAATTTCCTGAAAGAGGCGTCACGGGTTGATATAGTTATAAACAGAGCTTTTGGCATACTTGTTTGTTTGTTTTGTGCCATGTCGTATGACGTAGGTGAACATGGTGACCTTGCTTGCAAAATTTTCCACAGAAATGATTTGCCATTGCCTTCTTCTGGGGCTGTCTTTATAAGATAGGTGACCCCAGCCGTTATAAATTCTCTTCAGGGTCTGACCGCCTAACGTCAGTGGTCACATAACCAGACTTGTGATATGCACCAGCGGCTCATAGGACCATCCACCATGGATTCACATGACCCTGATCAGGGGGTTGGGCGAAGCAGGTGCTACACCTTGCCCAAGGGTGACCTGCAGGCTGGCAAAGGGAAGCAGTGCTTTACACCTCCTCTGGTAGAGACACTTCTCCATCCAGCCACTCTCTTGGCACCTTGGCCTTCATAGATCAGGGTTATGAGTGAAGCAGATGGGATGTTATGTTGCAGTTATTTAACACGTTGGTGAGGCTGATTTGCAGTATTGCGTGCAGCTTTGGTCACCTACCTAAGATTGAAAGAGTGCAGAGAAAATTTACTGGGACTTGAGGCCTGAGGTTGGATATGTTAGAACTTTATTTGGTGTCAAAGAAGCTTATGAGAGGAAAAAGACCAAGTACTGGCAACTGAAGCTGCCCAGAATGGCTAGAAGACCAAGATTTTCCCTGTAGAAGTGGGATGCAGGGGATTCGTTGCTACATCCACGACCAGTCTATTGAAGAAGATGGGGGTGAGGGGTCACTGCCTCCAACAAGCAATCAAATCCTTGTCAAATGCAGCAGAAGAAAGCAGCAATTGTATTTGAATTAAAAGGAAAGACAACAACTGGGCTGCAAGATGAAGACAGGAGGGTATGGAACTGGGGGGGGGGGTGTATCTGGGACGCCAGGTCGCACCGTTGAGCCCTCTGGAGATGTCGTGGGCTTATCAACGAAACGTCAAAGAAGGAGGGTGCCCACCTGATGACCCCGATGACGTACCTACCCTCCTGGTCACCACTCCAAACCCACTGCCAACTTACCGTGGGGATTAAAACATCAAGTCCTAGCAGCTCTACCCGGAGGGTAGGAGATTGAGGGGAGGTTTGATAGAGATATACAAAATTATGAGGGGTATAGATCAGGTTAATGCAAGCAGACTTTCTCCATTAAGGTTGGGGGAGTCCAGAACTAAAGGTCATAGGTTAAGGGTGAAATGTGAAATATTTAAGGGAACATGAGAGGTAACTTCTTCATTCGGAGGGTGGTGAGAGAATGGAATGAGCTGCCAGCAGAGGTGGTGGATGCAATTTCGATTTCACACATAATAGAAATTTGGATAGGTACATGGATGGGCTATGGTCCCGGCGCAGTAGTTTTCTATGACTCCGTAAGAGGGAGGGGGGACCTGAAATTCAGGGGTGTCAGGTGTAGGAGGGGACCCAGGTACAGACCGGCCCCCACCCACCTCACTGTGTTGCCCGCAGATGGAGCTGAGCCAGAGGATCGTGGCGCAGATTGACGAGCGGACAGGCGAGTCAGAGTGTCGCTTCTACTGGCAGCGGCTGCGGTACCTGCCCGACGCCCAGCCCGAGGCCGAGGTGCAGCGATCCCGCCGCCTCTGGTGTCACGGAGAACTGAGGAACAACAAGGGTGCCGTAAGTACCGGACACCCTCCGCCACCCCGACCTACAACAGACACATCCTGCCCTATTCCGTCCCTCCTTCACCCTGTCTCCCAGCTTCTCCCTGTCCTCTGCATCTCCCTCCCACACCCCCCTTCTCCCCTCCCCAAAACCCCTTTGCTCCCCCCCCGTTCTCTCCATCTCCCCTTCTTCTCACCCTCAGGAGGGGTGGAATCTCTGACCCCAACCTTCCCCAGTTTCACCCTGCCTGTCAGGATTAGTGACCCCCGAACCCTGACCTTATTTGACCTTCCTTGTCCCAGCCGCGACGTTTGGCCTTTGACACCCTCGCCCAGCTGTTGACTCTTGCTGTGCCTCCCCCCAGAAGCTGCGGGTGTTCCTGTTCGAGCGAGCGCTGGTGGTGACGAGGCCGGTAAGCCAAGCTCAGGGGCTTTGCTACCAGGTTTACCGAACACCCATCCCCGTTGGGCAGCTGGTGCTCGAGGACCTTCCGGACGGAGAAACACGGATCGGCGGCTCAATCCGAGGGGCCTTTGGCAGCACCACTGAGAGAGGTGGGTGCAGCGAAGCGTGCGGAAGGTGGAGGAGAGGAGTGGGAGAGCAGGGGCAAGGAGAGGGTTGGAGCAGGGATGGGGAACGATGGCGAGTAGATAAAGCTAGGGGGTTCGGAAGGAGGTGGTGAAAGTGAGGGGGAGATGGGGAAGGAGGAGAAGGGGGAAGGGAGGGGAAGGGGAGAGGAGGAAGGGAGGGAAGGGGGAAGGGGAATGGAGGGGAAGGAGGAAGGGGGAAGGGGGAGGGGAGAGGAGGGGAAGGGGAAAGGAGGGGAAGGGGAGAGGAGGGGAGGGGGGGGAGGGGGAAGGGGAGAGGAGGGGAAGGGGGAGGGGGGGAAGGGGAAAGAGGAGAGGGGGGAAGGGAGGTGGACAGAGAGAGGGAGCAGGATGGGAGAAGTGATAGGGAGTGAGGGAATGGGGGTTGCATGGTGGGAGCCGAGCAAGCTGGCGGGAGGAGGAGAAAGACGGAGGGATGATGTGCTGTGAATACTAACCAGGCTTCTCCCCCCCTCTCCTGGTGAGACAGCCAGGAACGTTTTTCGGGTGAGCTTCCGGGACCGGTCCCGTGGACAAGCCCACACCCTCCAGGCCAGCGACAGCTTCAACAAGCAGCAGTGGGTCTCCTCTATCCGTCAGGCCATCATCAACTGCCGGGACAGCTCGCAGGACCAGGGGGAGCAGCTGGAGCTCCCCGCGCCCCCGCTACAACAGATCGCCGCCCTCACCATTGACAGCGAGGAGCCCACACAGCCGATGGACACGGCGAGGCAGCAGGCTGTATGACACAGGGCATGACACGCTGCTGCTTACACACTGGACAGACTGAACTGCCTCACTCACACAACGGTTTCAAACATTTACTGTTTACTTTGCTGCACTTTGTGTTCAGAATTAAATGTGAAAGATTCTGCCTTGCACAACGTCCCAGGTTCAACTCAGTCTGCACCGTCCAATCACACACTCCCTCCACACTGTCCCATCACACACTCCCAGGCTCAGACACAGAGTGAATCTCCCTCCACACCGTCCCATCACACACTCCCAGGCTCAGACACAGAGTGAATCTCCCTCCACACCGTCCCATCACACACTCCCGGGGTCAGACACAGAGTGAATCTCCCTCCACACCGTCCCATCACACACTCCCGGGGTCAGACACAGAGTGAATCTCCCTCCACACCGTCCCATCACACACTCCCGGGGTCAGACACAGAGTGAATCTCCCTCCACACCGTCCCATCACACACGCCCGGGGTCAGATACAGAGTGAAACTCCCTCCACACCGTCCTGGGGTCAGACACAGAGTGAAACTCCCTCCACACACTCCCAGGGTCAGACACAGAGTGAAACTCCCTCCACACCGTCCCATCACACACTCCCGGGGTCAGACACAGAGTGAATCTCCCTCTACACCGTCCCATCACACACCTCCGGGGTCAGACACAATGAAGCTCCCTCCACACCGTCCTGTCACACAGTCTGGCCCCATGGCAGAGGGAGGGAGAAGGGATGCACTGGGCCCCATGGCGGAGGGAGGGAGAAGGGACGCACTGGGCCGCATGGCGGAGGGAGGGAGAAGGGACGCACTGGGCCCCATGGGGAGGGAGAGGGAACGCACCTGGCCCCAGGGCAGAAGGAGCGCCATAGTATGCCACAGGAAGTCGGAGGCCATGTCTGGACGGTGAGCGGGTTTCGGACACTACACCAGAACAGTTAGAAAATAAACGAGACATCGCTAAGCAGTAGCCACACTTTACTGTGAGAATCCCGGTAGCAAAGAGACTGCGAACCACTGGAACCAAAGCATCTTCACTCACCAACCTGCAGGAAGAGATGCATCAGACTCCAGCCCGCACTCGCCGTGCTGCCCACAGTGAGGGTCAGCGTATGTGTGCGACCCATGTCTCGGTGACGGTCAGTGTGTGTGTGAGAGACCCATGTCTCGGTGACGGTCAGTGTGTGTGTGAGAGACCCATGTCTCGGTGACGGTCAGTGTGTGTGTGTGTGAGACCCACGTCTCGGTGACGGTCAGTGTGTGTGAGAGACCCATGTCTCGGTGACGGTCAGTGTGTGTGTGTGTGAGAGACCCATGTCTCGGTGACGGTCAGTGTGTGTGTGTGTGTGTGTGTGTGAGAGACCCATGTCTCGGTGACGGTCAGTGTGTGTGTGAGAGACCCATGTCTCGGTGACGGTCAGTGTGTGTGTGAGAGACCCATGTCTCGGTGACCGTCAGTGTGTGTGTGTGAGAGAGACCCATGTCTCGGTGACGGTCAGTGTGGGTGTGAGACACCCATGTCTCGGTGACGGTCAGTGTGTGTGTGTGTGTGAGAGACCCATGTCTCGGTGACGGTCAGTGTGTGTGAGAGACCCATGTCTCGGTGACGGTCAGTGTGTGTGTGTGTGAGAGACCCATGTCTCGGTGACGGTCAGTGTGTGTGAGAGACCCATGTCTCGGTGACGGTCAGTGTGTGTGTGTGTGTGTGTGTGAGAGACCCATGTCTCGGTGACGGTCAGTGTGTGTGTGTGTGTGAGAGACCCATGTCTCGGTGACGGTCAGTGTGTGTGTGTGTGAGAGAGACCCATGTCTCGGTGACGGTCAGTGTGTGTGTGTGTGAGAGACCCATGTCTCGGTGACGGTCAGTGTGTGTGTGTGTGAGAGACCCATGTCTCGGTGACGGTCAGTGTGGGTGTGAGAGACCCATGTCTCGGTGACGGTCAGTGTGTGTGAGAGACCCATGTCTCGGTGACGGTCAGTGTGTGTGTGTGTGAGAGACCCATGTCTCGGTGACGGTTAGTGTGTGTGTGTGTGAGAGACCCATGTCTCGGTGACGGTCAGTGTGTGTGTGTGTGTGTGTGTGAGAGACCCATGTCTCGGTGACGGTCAGTGTGTGTGTGAGAGACCCATGTCTCGGTGACGGTCAGTGTGGGTGTGAGAGACCCATGTCTCGGTGACGGTCAGTGTGTGTGTGAGAGACCCATGTCTCGGTGACGGTCAGTGTGTGTGTGTGAGAGAGACCCATGTCTCGGTGACGGTCAGTGTGTGTGTGTGTGAGAGACCCATGTCTCGGTGACGGTCAGTGTGTGTGTGTGAGAGAGACCCATGTCTCGGTGACGGTCAGTGTGGGTGTGAGACACCCATGTCTCGGTGACGGTCAGTGTGTGTGTGTGTGAGAGACCCATGTCTCGGTGACGGTCAGTGTGTGTGTGTGTGAGAGACCCATGTCTCGGTGACGGTCAGTGTGTGTGTGTGTGAGACACCCATGTCTCGGTGACCGTCAGTGTGTGTGTGAGAGACCCATGTCTCGGTGACGGTCAGTGTGTGTGTGAGAGACCCATGTCTCGGTGACGGTCAGTGTGTGTGTGTGTGAGAGACCCACGTCTCGGTGACGGTCAGTGTGAGTGAGAGACCCATGTCTCGGTGACGGTCAGTGTGTGTGTGTGTGAGAGACCCATGTCTCGGTGACGGTCAGTGTGTGTGTGTGTGTGTGTGTGAGAGACCCATGTCTCGGTGACGGTCAGTGTGTGTCTGTGTGTGTGAGAGACCCATGTCTCGGTGACGGTCAGTGTGTGTGTGTGTGAGAGAGACCCATGTCTCGGTGACGGTCAGTGTGTGTGTGTGTGAGAGACCCATGTCTCGGTGACGGTCAGTGTGTGTGTGTGTGAGAGACCCATGTCTCGGTGACGGTCAGTGTGGGTGTGAGAGACCCATGTCTCGGTGACGGTCAGTGTGTGTGAGAGACCCATGTCTCGGTGACGGTCAGTGTGTGTGTGTGTGAGAGACCCATGTCTCGGTGACGGTTAGTGTGTGTGTGTGTGAGAGACCCATGTCTCGGTGACGGTCAGTGTGTGTGTGTGTGTGTGAGAGACCCATGTCTCGGTGACGGTCAGTGTGTGTGTGAGAGACCCATGTCTCGGTGACGGTCAGTGTGGGCGTGAGAGACCCATGTCTCGGTGACGGTCAGTGTGTGTGTGTGTGTGAGAGACCCATGTCTCGGTGACGGTCAGTGTGTGTGTGTGTGAGAGAGACCCATGTCTCGGTGACGGTCAGTGTGTGTGTGTGTGAGAGACCCATGTCTCGATGACGGTCAGTGTGTGTGTGTGTGAGAGAGACCCATGTCTCGGTGACGGTCAGTGTGGGTGTGAGAGACCCATGTCTCGGTGACGGTCAGTGTGTGTGTGTGTGAGAGACCCATGTCTTGGTGACGGTCAGTGTGGGTGCGAGAGACCCATGTCTCGGTGACGGTCAGTGTGTGTGTGTGTGAGAGACCCATGTCTCGGTGACGGTCAGTGTGTGTGAGAGACCCATGTCTCGGTGACGGTCAGTGTGTGTGTGAGAGACCCATGTCTCGGTGACGGTCAGTGTGTGTGTGTGTGAGAGACCCATGTCTCGGTGACGGTCAGTGTGGGTGTGAGAGACCCATGTCTCGGTGACGGTCAGTGTGTGTGTGTGAGAGACCCATGTCTCGGTGACGGTCAGTGTGTGTGTGTGTGTGTGTGTGAGAGACCCATGTCTCGGTGACCGTCAGTGTGTGTGTGTGTGAGAGACCCATGTCTCGGTGACGGTCAGTGTGTGTGTGTGTGAGAGACCCATGTCTCAGTGACGGTCAGTGTGTGTGTGAGAGACCCATGTCTCGGTGACGGTCAGTGTGTGTGTGTGTGAGAGACCCATGTCTCGGTGACGGTCAGTGTGTGTGAGAGACGCATGTCTCGGTGACGGTCAGTGTGTGTGTGTGTGAGAGACCCATGTCTCGGTGACGGTCAGTGTGTGTGTGTGTGTGTGTGAGAGACCCATGTCTCGGTGACGGTCAGTGTGTGTGTGAGAGACCCATGTCTCGGTGACGGTCAGTGTGTGTGTGTGTGAGAGAGACCCATGTCTCGGTGACGGTCAGTGTGTGTGTGAGAGACCCATGTCTCGGTGACGGTCAGTGTGTGTCAGAGAACCACGTCTCGGTGACGGTCAGTGTGTGTGTGTGTGAGAGACCCATGTCTCGGTGACGGTCAGTGTGGGTGTGAGAGACCCATGTCTCGGTGACGGTCAGTGTGTGTGTGTGTGAGAGACCCATGTCTCGGTGACGGTCAGTGTGGGTGCGAGAGACCCATGTCTCGGTGACGGTCAGTGTGTGTGTGTGTGAGAGACCCATGTCTCGGTGACGGTCAGTGTGTGTGTGTGTGAGAGACCCATGTCTCGGTGTCGGTCAGTGTGTGTGTGTGTGTGAGAGACCCATGTCTCGGTGACGGTCAGTGTGTGTGTGAGAAACCCATGTCTCGGTGACGGTCAGTGTGTGTGTGTGTGAGAGAGACCCATGTCTCGGTGACGGTCAGTGTGTGTGTGAGAGACCCATGTCTCGGTGACGGTCAGTGTGTGTCAGAGAACCACGTCTCGGTGACGGTCAGTGTGTGTGTGTGTGAGAGACCCATGTCTCGGTGACGGTCAGTGTGGGTGTGAGAGACCCATGTCTCGGTGACGGTCAGTGTGTGTGTGTGTGAGAGACCCATGTCTCGGTGACGGTCAGTGTGGGTGCGAGAGACCCATGTCTCGGTGACGGTCAGTGTGTGTGTGTGTGAGAGACCCATGTCTCGGTGACGGTCAGTGTGTGTGTGTGTGTGTGTGAGAGACCCATGTCTCGGTGACCGTCAGTGTGTGTGTGTGTGAGAGACCCATGTCTCGGTGACGGTCAGTGTGTGTGTGTGTGAGAGACCCATGTCTCAGTGACGGTCAGTGTGTGTGTGAGAGACCCATGTCTCGGTGACGGTCAGTGTGTGTGTGTGTGAGAGACCCATGTCTCGGTGACGGTCAGTGTGTGTGAGAGACGCATGTCTCGGTGACGGTCAGTGTGTGTGTGTGTGTGAGAGACCCATGTCTCGGTGACGGTCAGTGTGTGTGTGTGTGTGTGTGTGAGAGACCCATGTCTCGGTGACGGTCTGTGTGTGTGTGTGTGAGAGACCCATGTCTCGGTGACGGTCAGTGTGTGTGTGAGAGACCCATGTCTCGGTGACGGTCAGTGTGTGTGTGTGTGAGAGAGACCCATGTCTCGGTGACGGTCAGTGTGTGTGTGAGAGACCCATGTCTCGGTGACGGTCAGTGTGTGTCAGAGAACCACGTCTCGGTGACGGTCAGTGTGTGTGAGAGACCCATGTCTCGGTGACGGTCAGTGTGTGTGTGTGTGTGAGACACCCATGTCTCGGTGACGGTCAGTGTGTGTGTGTGTGTGAGAGACCCATGTCTCGGTGACGGTCAGTGTGTGTGTGAGAGACCCATGTCTCGGTGACGGTCAGTGTGTGTGTGTGTGAGAGACCCATGTCTCGGTGACGGTCAGTGTGTGTGTGTGTGAGAGACCCATGTCTCGGTGACGGTCAGTGTGTGTGTGTGTGAGAGACCCATGTCTCGGTGACGGTCAGTGTGTGTGTGTGTGTGAGAGACCCATGTCTCGGTGACGGTCAGTGTGTGTGTGAGAGACCCATGTCTCGGTGACGGTCAGTGTGTGTGTGTGTGAGAGAGACCCATGTCTCGGTGACGGTCAGTGTGTGTGTGAGAGACCCATGTCTCGGTGACGGTCAGTGTGTGTCAGAGAACCACGTCTCGGTGACGGTCAGTGTGTGTGTGTGTGAGAGACCCATGTCTCGGTGACGGTCAGTGTGGGTGTGAGAGACCCATGTCTCGGTGACGGTCAGTGTGTGTGTGTGTGAGAGACCCATGTCTCGGTGACGGTCAGTGTGGGTGCGAGAGACCCATGTCTCGGTGACGGTCAGTGTGTGTGTGTGTGAGAGACCCATGTCTCGGTGACGGTCAGTGTGTGTGTGTGTGTGTGTGAGAGACCCATGTCTCGGTGACCGTCAGTGTGTGTGTGTGTGAGAGACCCATGTCTCGGTGACGGTCAGTGTGTGTGTGTGTGAGAGACCCATGTCTCAGTGACGGTCAGTGTGTGTGTGAGAGACCCATGTCTCGGTGACGGTCAGTGTGTGTGTGTGTGAGAGACGCATGTCTCGGTGACGGTCAGTGTGTGTGAGAGACGCATGTCTCGGTGACGGTCAGTGTGTGTGTGTGTGAGAGACCCATGTCTCGGTGACGGTCAGTGTGTGTGTGTGTGTGTGTGTGAGAGACCCATGTCTCGGTGACGGTCAGTGTGTGTGTGTGTGTGAGAGACCCATGTCTCGGTGACGGTCAGTGTGTGTGTGTGTGTGTGTGTGAGAGACCCATGTCTCGGTGACGGTCTGTGTGTGTGTGTGAGAGACCCATGTCTCGGTGACGGTCAGTGTGTGTGTGAGAGACCCATGTCTCGGTGACGGTCAGTGTGTGTGTGTGTGAGAGAGACCCATGTCTCGGTGACGGTCAGTGTGTGTGTGAGAGACCCATGTCTCGGTGACGGTCAGTGTGTGTCAGAGAACCACGTCTCGGTGACGGTCAGTGTGTGTGAGAGACCCATGTCTCGGTGACGGTCAGTGTGTGTGTGTGTGTGAGACACCCATGTCTCGGTGACGGTCAGTGTGTGTGTGTGTGTGAGAGACCCATGTCTCGGTGACGGTCAGTGTGTGTGTGAGAGACCCATGTCTCGGTGACGGTCAGTGTGTGTGTGTGTGAGAGACCCATGTCTCGGTGACAGTCAGTGTGTGTGTGTGTGAGAGACCCATGTCTCGGTGACGGTCAGTGTGGGTGTGAGAGACCCATGTCTCGGTGACGGTCAGTGTGTGTGTGTGTGAGAGACCCATGTCTCGGTGACGGTCAGTGTGGGTGCGAGAGACCCATGTCTCGGTGACGGTCAGTGTGTGTGTGTGTGAGAGACCCATGTCTCGGTGACGGTCAGTGTGTGTGTGTGTGTGTGTGAGAGACCCATGTCTCAGTGACGGTCAGTGTGTGTGTGAGAGACCCATGTCTCGGTGACGGTCAGTGTGTGTGTGTGTGAGAGACCCATGTCTCGGTGACGGTCAGTGTGGGTGTGTGTGAGAGACCCATGTCTCAGTGACGGTCAGTGTGTGTGTGAGAGACCCATGTCTCGGTGACGGTCAGTGTGTGTGTGTGTGAGAGACCCATGTCTCAGTGACGGTCAGTGTGTGTGTGAGAGACCCATGTCTCGGTGACGGTCAGTGTGTGTGTGTGTGAGAGACCCATGTCTCGGTGACGGTCAGTGTGTGTGAGAGACGCATGTCTCGGTGACGGTCAGTGTGTGTGTGTGTGAGAGACCCATGTCTCGGTGACGGTCAGTGTGTGTGTGTGTGTGTGTGTGAGAGACCCATGTCTCGGTGACGGTCTGTGTGTGTGTGTGAGAGACCCATGTCTCGGTGACGGTCAGTGTGTGTGTGAGAGACCCATGTCTCGGTGACGGTCAGTGTGTGTCAGAGAACCACGTCTCGGTGACGGTCAGTGTGTGTGAGAGACCCATGTCTCGGTGACGGTCAGTGTGTGTGTGTGTGTGAGACACCCATGTCTCGGTGACGGTCAGTGTGTGTGTGTGTGTGTGAGAGACCCATGTCTCGGTGACGGTCAGTGTGTGTGTGAGAGACCCATGTCTCGGTGACGGTCAGTGTGTGTGTGTGTGAGAGACCCATGTCTCGGTGACGGTCAGTGTGTGTGTGTGTGAGAGACCCATGTCTCGGTGACGGTCAGTGTGTGTGTGTGTGAGAGACCCATGTCTCGGTGACGGTCAGTGTGTGTGAGAGACCCATGTCTCGGTGACTGTCAGTGTGTGTGTGTGTGAGAGACCCATGTCTCGGTGACGGTCAGTGTGTGTGTGTGTGAGAGACCCATGTCTCGGTGACGGTCAGTGTGTGTGTGTGTGTGAGAGACCCATGTCTCGGTGACGGTCAGTGTGTGTGTGAGAGACCCATGTCTCGGTGACGGTCAGTGTGTGAGAGAGACCCATGTCTCGGTGACGGTCAGTGTGTGTGTGTGTGAGAGACCCATGTCTCGGTGACGGTCAGTGTGTGTGTGAGAGACCCATGTCTCGGTGACGGTCAGTGTGTGTGTGTGAGACCCATGTCTCGGTGACGGTCAGTGTGTGTGTGAGAGACCCATGTCTCGGTGACGGTCAGTGTGTGTGTGAGAGACCCACGTCTCGGTGACGGTCAGTGTGTGTGAGAGACCCATGTCTCGGTGACGATCAGTATCTGTGTGACCTGTGTCCAAGTGACAGTCAGTCAGTGTGCGTGTGACTGGTGTCCCAGTGACAGTTAGTGTGCGTGTGTGACCCCATGAAGGGCAGTGTGTCTGTGTCATGTGTCCCAGTGACAGTCAGTGTGTGTGTGAGACCCGTAACCCAGTGACGGTCATTGTGTGTGCGTGAATGGTGTCTCAGTGACGGTCATTGTGTGTGAGAGAACGGTGCCACAGTGCGTGGTTGACTTGCGTCGCCGTGACTCCAACCTCGATCAGTCGCACGCGGGGACGTTGTGGCAGGGTTTGGTTTGAACCACCTCCCACTCCTGGCCGTCCAGCTGCTCACAATAGTATCTGGGTTCTCCTGAGAACACTACCGGTACCAGCTCCACTTCCCCCCTCTGTTTCCTGTGTAGAGAATCCATTCGTACCATCAGGCATTGAGACACTCCCTACCACCCTCTCTGCTGGAACTGCATACCCCCTACTCTGAGATCCGCCTTCATCCGCAAACAGGCTGACACAGGGACTCCACAGCAACAACCCTGCTACTGCCCTCCTGCACCTACCTCCCCTTTCAACAAGCCCCCTCCACCTTGACGACGGGACCCCTCTGCTTTCTTTCTCCACTATGGAGGCCCACTGCCCTGGGGACACTCTGTCCCCTCCCTGTGGTGACACACCGTCTGCAATCTCTCCATGGTCAGCCACTCCATCCTTCCCTTCTGCCACGTGGCCCCTCCCTGGCCTCCCCCCTTCACCTCGGGATCCTACTGCCCTCTACCTCCGCTCCAAGATCCCTCTATCCCTCCCTCCGCTCTGAGATCCCTCTGACCCTCCCTCCGCTGAGATCCCTCTGACCCTCCCTCCGCTGAGATCCCTCTGACCCTCCCTCCGCTCTGAGATCCCTCTATCCCTCCCTCCGATGAGATCCCTCTGACCCTCCCTCCGCTCTGAGATCCCTCTGCTGAGATCCCTCTGACCCTCCCTCCGCTCTGAGATCCCTCTGTCCCTCCCTACGTTCCGAGATCCCTCTGCCCCTCCGTCCAAGATCCCTCTGTCCCTCCCTCCACTCTGAAATCCCTCTGCCTCTCCCTCCACTCTGAAATTACTCTATCCCTCCCTCTGCTCTGGATCCCTCTGTCCCTCCCTCCGCTCTGGATCCATCTGACCCTCCCTCCGCTGAGATCCCACTGACCCTCCCTCCGCTCTGAGATCCCTCTGACCCTCCCTCCGCTCTGAGATCCCTCTGACCCTCCCTCCGCTCTGAGATCCCTCTGACCCTCCCTCCGCTCTGAGATCCCTCTGACCCTCCCTCCGCTCTGGTTCCCTCTGACCCTCCCTCCACTCTGGATCCATCTGTCCCTCCCTCCGATCCGAGATCCCTCTGTCCCTCCCTCCGCTCCGAGATCCCTCTGTCCCTCCCTCCGCTCTGAGATCCCTCTGTCCCTCCCTCCGCTTCGAGATCCCTCTGTCCCTCCCTCTGCTTCGAGATCCCTCTGCCCCTCCCTCCAAGATCCCTCTGCCCCTCCCTCCACTCTGGATCCTAATCCCCTCACCGTCTGCTCCGAGGTCCCTCAATCCCTCCCTCCACTCTGAGATCCCTCTGACCCTCTCTACGCTCCGAGATCCCTCTGCCCCTCCCTCCAAGATCCCTCTGCCCCTCGCTCCACTCTGGATCCTACTACCCTCTCCCTCCGCTCCGAGATCACACAATCCCTCCCTCCGCTCCGAGATCCCTCTGTCCCTCCCTCCGCTCTGAGATCTCTCTGCCGCTCCCTCCGCTGAGATCCCTATGTCCTCCCTCCACTCTGAGATCCCTCTGTCCCTCCCTCCGCTGAGATCTCCCTCTGTCCCTCCCTCCGCTCTGAGATCCCTCTGACCCTCCCTCTGCTGAGATTCCTCTGACCCTCCCTCCGCTGAGATCCCTCTGTCCCTCCCTCCGCTCTGAGATCCATCTGTCCCTCCCTCCGCTCCGAGATCCCTCTGTCCCTCCCTCCGCTCCGAGATCCCTCTGTCCCTCCCTCCGCTCTGGATCCCTCTGTCCCTCCGTCCGCTCTGGATCCCTCTGTCCCTCCCTCCACTCTGAGATCCCTCTGACCCTCCCTCCGCTCAGACATCCCTCTGACCCTATCTCCGCTCTGAGATCCCTCTGTCCTTCCCTCCGCTCTGAGATCCCTCTGTCCTTCCCTCCGCTCTGAGATCCCTCTGCCCCTCCCTCCGCTCAGAGATCCCTCTGTCCCTCCCTCCGTTCCGAGATGCCTCTGCTCCTCCCTCCAAGATCCCTCTGACCCTCCCTCCGCTCTGAGATCCCTCTGACACTCCCTTTGCTCTGAGATCCCTCTAACCCTCCCTCCGCTGAGATCCCACTGACCCTCCCTCCGCTCGGAGATCCCTCTATCCCTCCCTCCGTTCCGAGATCCCTCTGCCCCTCCGTCCAAGATCCCTCTGTCCCTCCCTCCACTCTGAAATCCCTCTGCCTCTCCCTCCACTCTGAAATTACTCTATCCCTCCCTCCGCTCTGGATCCCTCTGTCCCTCCCTCCGCTCTGGATCCATCTGACCCTCCCTCCACTTTGAGATCCCTCTGTCCCTCCCTCTGCTCTGGATCCATCTGTCCGTCCCTCCGCTCTGAGATCCCTCTGACCCTCCCTCCGCTCTGAGATCCCTCTGACCCTCCCTCCACTCTGAAATCCCTCTGACCCTCCCTCCGATCTGAGATCCCTCTGTCCCTCCCTCCGGTCCGAGATCCCTCTGACCCTCCCTCCACTCTGGATCCTACAGCCCTATCCCTCTGCTCCGAGATCCCTCAGTCCCTCCCTCCGCTCTGAAATCCCTCTGTCCCTCCCTCCGCTCCGAGATCCCTCTGACCCTCCCTCCGCTCTGGATCCATCTGTCCCTCCCTCCGCTCTGAGATCCCTCTGACCCTCCCTCCGCTCTGAGATCCCTCTGACCCTCCCTCCGCTGTGAGATCCCTCTGACCCTCCCTCCGCTCTGAGATCCCTCTGACCCTCCCTCCGCTCTGAGATCTCTCTGTCCCTCCCTCAGCTCTGAGATCCCTCTGACCCTCCCTCCAATCTGAGATCCCTCTGTCCCTCCCTCCGCTCCGAGATCCCTCTGTCCCTCCCTCCGCTCCGAGATCCCTCTGCCCCTCCCTCCAAGATCCCTCTGCCCCTCCCTCCACTCTGGATCCTACTGCCCTCTCCCTCTGCTCCGAGATCCCTCAATCCCTTCCTCTGCTCTGAGATCCCTCTGCCCCTCCCTCCGCTCTGTGAACACTCTATCCTCTCCCTCCACACCGGGACCACTCTGTCTTCGCCATTCTGGGGATACTCTGCCCTACCCTTGTGTTGTTGTGCCCCCCCCGGGGTCCCCGGAATTCCTCCACACTGGGACCCCTCTATCCTACCCCTCCAGCCCAGTATCCCTCTGACTTCGGAAGTGGGACATTCTGCCTTTCTGCTCCAGCCACCCCCACCCCCACAACCCCCTGGGAAAATTCCACCCTCCCTTTCCACCTCTGCCCTCCTACTCCACCCTGGACCCCAGCACTCACGCGTAGGGAGGGTAAGTGGGTTCGCAGCTCCGTTTGCGGCTCTGAACACTGCCCTCTCCACAGGCCGGTTTGCACAGTCCCCAGCCTGCCCAATCCGTCCAGACGCCTTTTCCATCTGCAGGGCACAGACACCGTCTGAGACACTCCGTTATTGGAATGGCACTTCTATCCCACCTCATGAAGTCCCACAGAGACTCACTCCCCTCACCCACTCCCACCCTTACAAACACCCCCATCTGCACCAGCCCCCCCCAAACCCTTCCCCGTCCATTTCCTGACTGGAGGCTCCAGAGGACTGGATAATTGCCAATGTCATCCCATTCTTCAAGAGGAAAGGAAATTATAGGTCACTTAGTGGTTGGGAAGATGTTGGAGTTAACAGTTAAAGTTGAGTTTTCAGGGTACTTGGAGGCACATGATAAAATAGGCCAAAGACAGCATCTTTTTTTCCAAGGGAAAACCTTGCCTGACAAATCTGCTGGAATTCTTTGAGGAAATAACAAGCAGGATAGACAAAGATGACTCAGTGGATATTGCGTACTTGGTTTTCAGAAGGCCTTTAACAAGGTGCCGCATGAGTATGCTTAACAAGTTAAGAACCCATGGTATTACAGGAAAGATTTTAGCAAGGATAGAGCATTGGCTGACTGGCAGGAGGCAAAGAGTGGGAATAAAGGGAGCCTTTTCTGGTTGGCTGCCGGTGACAAGTGGTGTTCCACTGGGGTCTGTGTTGTGACCAATTTTTTCTTAAATTGTATGTCAATGATTTGGATGAGGGAATTTCTGGCTTTGTGGCTGATTTTTCAGATGATATGAAAATTGGTGGAGGGGCAGGTAGGACTGAGGAAGCAGGGAGCCTGCAGGACGACTTGAACAGATTGGGAGAAAGGGCAAAGAAATGGCAGATGGAATATAGTGTTGGGAAGTGTATGGTCATGCACTTTGGTAGAAGGGATAAAGACATAGACTATTTTCTAAACAGGGAGAAAATAAATAATCCAAGATGCAAGGGGACTTGGACGTTCCTGTGCAGGATTCCCTAAAGGTTGGCTTGGAGGTTGAGTTGGTGGTAAGGAAGGTAAGTGGGATGTTGGCAATAATTTTGAGAGAGTTGGGATGTAACAGCAAGGATGTAATGCTGAGGCTTTATAAGGCACGGGTGAGGACTCTCTTGGAGTATTGTGAGCAGTTTTGGGACCCTTATCTGAGTAATAAGGCAATGACATTGGAGAGGAATGGAAGGGTTAATGTATACGGAGAGTTTGATGGCTCTGAGCCTGTACTCACTGGAGTTTAGGTCTGGATAGAGTGGACGCGAGAGGATGTTCCCTATAGTGGGGTAGACTAGGACCAGAGGGCACAGAATAGGGGGAATTCCGTTTAGAACAGACACAAAGAGTGATTCTGTTAGCTTGAGGGTGGTGAATCTGTGGAAGCAATTGCCCAGACAGTCATGGAGGCCAGGTCATTGGGTATATTTAATGCAGAGGTTAATAAGTTCTTGGTTAGTCGGGAAGAAGGTAGGGCTGAGAGGGATAATGAATCAGCCGTGATGGAAACAGCATCATTGACCAAATGGCCGAATTCTGCTCCTATGTCTTATGGACACTCCCTCATCCATTACCTCCAACCCTCCAGTGTTGGTTCACTATCGCTGACCACTCCCTCATCCATTCATAGAACATAGAATAGTACCGCACAGTACAGGCCCTTCGGCCCACAATGTTGTGCCAACCCTCAAACTCTGCCTCCCATATAAGCCCCCACCTTAAATTCCTCCATATACCTGTCTAGTAGTCTCTTAAACTTCACTAGTGTATCTGCCTCCACCACTGACTCAGGCAGTGCATTCCACGCACCAACCACTCTCTGAGTAAAAAACCTTCCTCTAATATCCCCCTTGAACTTCCCACCCCTTACCTTAAAGCCATGTCCTCTTGTATTGAGCAGTGGTGCCCTGGGGAAGAGGCGCTGGCTATCCACTCTATCTATTCCTCTTATTATCTTGTACACCTCTATCATGTCTCCTCTCATCCTCCTTCTCTCCAAAGAGTAAAGCTCTAGCTCCCTTAATCTCTGATCATAATGCATACTCTCTAAACCAGGCAGCATCCTGGTAAATCTCCTCTGTACCCTTTCCAATGCTTCCACATCCTTCCTATAGTGAGGTGACCAGAACTGGACACAGTACTCCAAGTGTGGCCTAACCAGAGTTTTATAGAGCTGCATCATTACATCGCGACTCTTAAACTCCATCCCTCGACTTATGAAGCTAACACCCCATAAGCTTTCTTAACTACCCTATCCACCTGTGAGGCAACTTTCAGGGATCTGTGGACATGTACCCCGGGATCCCTCTGCTCCTCCACACTACCAAGTATCCTGCCATTTACTTTGTACTCTGCCTTGGAGTTTGTCCTTCCAAAGTGTACCACCTCACACTTCTCCGGGTTGAACTCCATCTGCCATTTCTCAGTCCACTCCTGCATCCTATCAATGTCTCTCTGCAATCTTTGACAATCCTCTACACTATCTACAACACCACCAACCTTTGTGTCATCTGCAAACTTGCCAACCCACCCTTCTACCCCCACATCCAGGTCGTTAATAAAAATCACGAAAAGTAGAGGTCCCAGAACAGATCCTTGTGGGACACCACTAGTCACAACCCTCCAATCTGAATGTACTCCCTCCACCACCACCCTCTGCCTTCTGCAGGCAGCCAATTCTGAATCCACCTGGCCAAACTCCCCTGGATACCATGCCTTATAACTTTCTGAATAAGCCTACCGTGTGGAACCTTGTCAAATGCCTTACCAAAATCCATATAGATCACATCCACTGCACTACCCTCATCTATATGCCTGGTCACCTCAAAGAACTCTATCAGGCTTGTTAGACACGATCTGCCCTTCACAAAGCCATGCTGACTGTCCCTGATCAGACCATGATTCTCTAAATGCCCATAGATCCTATCTCTAAGAATCTTTTCCAACAGCTTTCCCATCACAGACATAAGGCTCACTGGTCTATAATTACCCGGACTATCCCTACTACCTTTTTTGAACAAGGGGACAACATTCGCCTCCCTCCAATCCTCCGGTACCATTCCCGTGGACAACGAGGACATAAAGATCCTAGCCAGAGGCTCAGCAATCTCTTCTCTCACCTCGTGGAGCAGCCTGGGGAATATTCATTGCCCAAACCCTTCCGCTGTCTAACCCCAAACCCCTCCCTTCTCCATCCACTCCCCGTCTGTTCCTCAAACCCTTTCCCTGTCCATCACCCCTCCCCCTCTCTTGTCCGTCGCCCAAGACCGCTTCCCCATCCATTCACCTGGACCCCTCCCCTGTCTGTTCGTCAGACCCCTCCCCTCCCCCATCCGAGCCCCCGGACCCTTCACTCCCCTGTAGGTCCCCCAGACCCCTCCCCTCTCCAATCTGTCGCCAGCAGCACCCCCCCCCCGATGACTCCCCTCCTCACCCAAGACCTCTCCCCTGTCCATTCCCCAAACACCATCCCCAAGGCGGACTCACAAAAGCAGCCTTCAGCATCGTAACAGCTGCGTACATCAATGATGCTGCCGCGACAGGGCTGACCACCATGATTCCTCCCCCGGCAATACCTTGTTCGCTTCTGCTGCCCCGGGTACTCGTTACAGCTGATGTTGAAGGTGCGTCGTTGGCAGTAAGACCAGCGGCTCCACGTGGTCCACAGGCCGTCCACTGGCAGTGGAGAGACCATTCTCTGAAGTGTGGTGCAATGCTCTCCACTCTTCGCTCTCCCTCCCCCTCATCTTCCTCCAGTGCTCCCTCTTCCATCACCCTCCTCCCTCCCTTCTCCTCTCTACCCTCTCTCCCTCCCCTCTCCTCCTTGCTCTCTCTCCTCCGTGCCCTCTCTCCCGCCCCTCTCCTCTCTGTCTTTCCCTCCCCTCTCCTTGCTCTCTCTCCTCCGTGCCCTCTCTCCCCTCTCCTCTCTGCCCCTCTCTCCCTCCCCTCTCCTCTCTGCCCTGTCTCCCTCCCCTCTCCTCCGTGCCCTCTCTCCCGCCCCTCTCCTCTCTGTCCTCTTTCCCTCCCCTCTCCTCCTTGCTCTCTCTCCTCCGTGCCCTCTCTCCCCTCTCTCCCTCCCCTCTCCTCTCTACCCTCTCTCCCTCCCCTCTCCTCTCTGCCCTCTCTCCCTCCCCTCTCCTCTCTGCCCTGTCTCCCTCCCCTCTCCTCCTTGCTCTCTCTCCCTCCCCACCCTCTCCTCTCCACCCTCTCTCCCTCCCCTCTTCCTCCCCTCTCCTCTCTGCTCTCTCTCCTTACCCCTTTCCTCTCCTCTCCCCGCTCCTCTCTACCCTCCCCTCTCCTCTCTGCCCTCTGCCTCCCCCTCCTCTCTCTCTCCCCCCAGCATTCCCACTCCATTCCCCTCCCTCTCTCCTCCCCCCCCCCAGAGCTGCCCCTCCTCTCCCTCGCCACCATACCTGGACAGTGAGTATCTGTGTTGCACACTGTGAGGGTGTTGTCACTGCCGGAACAGTACGCCCCCCCATGTCTGGGTGCTGGCTTGTCGCAGGATCTCCGGTAAGTCACCTTCCCAATGCCACAGGACACAGGGCAAGGGCCACTTTTAACCCATGGCCCCCAGTTACCAGGCACTGTTGGGGGAGGAGATTGACTGAGTCAGGCCTGGCAATGTAGCTTCTGTCCCCTCTGCAATGAGGCCCTTCTCCTTTCCCCTCCACTGAGGGGCCATTACACTCCCCTCCACTACAGGGTGCTTCTCCCTGCACCGTGAGGATCTCTACCCTCCCTCTCTGCTGTGGGGACCCCCTCCTTTCCTTTCTACTGAGGACCACCTCTTTTTCCCCTCCACTGTGGGACCATTTCCCACTCCCTCTGTTGTGGGGAACCCCTCCCCCTTCTCCCTTCCCCCAGACAGAAGGGGGAGCGAGTACTGTTTCTCTGGGCAGAAATTCCCACAGATTCTCCTCATCTCCATCCTTAATCTAATCCCCTGTATCGAGGCTACATCCTTTAGTTTTCATCTCACCTACCAGTGGAAACAATTATCCTACCTCTATCTTATCCATCTCTTTCATAATTTTATATATTTCGCTGAGATCCCCTCTCATTCCTCCGAATTCCAGTGAGTATAGTCCCGGGTAACTCAATCCCTGTTCATAGGCCAACCCAATCAAGCTGGCGAACAGTCTCCAAAGTCAGTGTGTCTTTTCTGATAATGAATGATCAGCTTTCGAAATGTGTCATTTGCATCAACAACCAGCACAGTCCAAGGGTGTGCCAGGGTCGCTGGGCATCTGGTGCCTACAACTCACTAATCCCCAATCCGTCATCTTGTGACCTCTGGGTGCTCCAGTTTCCTCCCACATCGGGAGAACGTTCAGATTCCTTACAGACAGCAGCGGGAAATGACCCTGATCACTGGTGACGTGAAGCATTAAGCTGACCGCTACACCACTGTGCAACCGATTCTCACCCTCTGTAGGTTAACCAATCCCTTCCTGTATAACATTACCCCTCACTCTGTGCATCCTCATCAAACGCCTTCTGGAAATCCAAGTATACACTTATATCTATCATCACATACTGAGAGACCTGCCTGAATCCACGTGTGTCTGTCTGACGGAACCACTTAGAGATGAATATCATGGGGTATTGCAGCCTTTCAGCACCTCTAGTCCATGCTACACTGTTATACTGCCCAGTCCCATCACCCTGCACCCGCACCACAGTGCTCCATTCTCCCATTCACGTACCTATGCAATCTTCTCTTAAATGATTCAATGAACACATATCCACCACTTCTGCTGGTGGCTCGTTCCCTCTACCCTCTGAATGAGGATCCCTCTCAGATCCCCCTTATATATTTCACCTCTCACCCTTAACCTATGACCTGGTCCCACCAGGCCTCAGTTTGCATTTCCCCTGTCTATAGCCCATCATGATTTTGCATACCTCTATCAAATCTCTAAGTGCCAACAAATTCTTCCTGTCTTCTGCTCTCAAGCAAGAGGTACCGGAACCTTCGATCCCACACCACCACGTTTGGAAAGAGTTATTACCCAGCCACCATCAGGGTCTTGAACTGGCGTGGATAACTTCCCTCACCTCAACAATGAACTGATTCCCCAACCTACAGACTACCAAGGACTCTACAACTCGTGTTCTCAGTATTATTTATATTTTGTTTGCACAATTTGTCTTCTTTTGCAGACTGGTTGTTTGTCAGTCATTGTTTATGTATAGTGTTTAATAACTTCTATTTCTTTATTTTCCTGTAAATGCCTGCAAGGAAATAAATCTAGAGTTGGTATATGGCGGAAGACTGGAAAATTGCAAATGCTACTCCACTCTTCAAGAAGAGAGAGAGGCAGAAGAAAGGAAATTACAGGAAGCCTTTGCTTCCTCTGAGTGAAGCCTCTCCTCGCAGAAGCCTCAAAGAGCTAAGGCCTCTTTGGTAGAGGAAATGAAAGGGTTGAGTATTTTCTACAGAAAACTGAGGTGTAAAGGGAGTTGGGAGTCCTTGTGCAGGATTGCCTAAAGGTTAATTTCCAGGTTGAGTCTCTGGTGAGGAAGGCAAATGCAATGTTAGTACTCATTTCAAGAGGCATCCGTTAGTCTTTACGAGACCATGGATCTGCGCCTGGAAAGTCTTCACTCTCCAGGGCGCAGGCCTGGGCAAGGTTGTATGGAAGACCGGCAGTTGCCCATGCTGCAAGTCTCCCCTCTCCATGACACCAATGTTGTCCAAGGGAAGGGCACTAGGGCCGATACAGCTTGGCACCAGTGTCGTCGCAGAGCAACGTGTGATTAAGTGCCTTGCTCAAGGACACAATACACTGCCTCGGCTGGGGCTCGAACTCACGACCTTCAGACCTTAACCACTTGGCCACGTGCTCACACAGAGGACTAGAATATAAAAGTAAGGATGTAATGTTGAGACTTCATAAAGCACTGGTGAGGCCTCACTTGGAATACTGTGAGCAGTTTTGGGCCTCTTATTTTAGAAGGGATATGCTGAAACTGAATATGGTTCAAATGAGGTTCACGAAAATGATTCCAGATTTGAACGGTTTGTCATATGAAGAGTGTTTAATGGCTCTGGGCTTGTATTCACTGGAATTCAGGAGAATGAGCAGTGACCTCATTGAATCCCATCGAATGGTGAAAGGCCTTGACAGAATGAATGTCAAGAGGATGTTTCCTATGGTGGGAGAGTCTGAGACCAGAAGACACAGCCTCAGAATAGAGAGAGGGGTGTCCTTTTAGAACAGGGATGAAGAGAGTTTAGCCAGAGAATCTATGGAATTCGTTACCACAGGCAGCTGTGGAGGCCAAGTCCTCATAAGACAGAGGTTGACAGATTCTGGATTGGTCAGGGCATGAACAATGATGGCACGAGATTGGGGCTAAGAGGAAAATCAGATCAGCTAGGATGAAATGGTGGTGCAGGCTCGATGGGCCAAATGGCCTAATCCTGTAGCCATATCTTATGCACGTGATAATAAATTGACTTTGCTTCTACCACCAGCTCTGTCAGAATGTTCCACGCACCCATCAGTCTGTGTAAATAAACCTACCTCTGACAGACCCCTAAACTTTCCACCAATCACCTTGTATGTACATCGATAATAAATTTTCTTTGACCTCTTTGACTTTTTATATTTTGTGCAACTTTACTTTCAATATTTATCTTTCTTAATGCTTACTTATTGGTTCCTCTTCGCTGCTTTTTAAACTTTCCCTAATCTCCCAGATTCCCATGGTGGAGTTCAGAGTTCAATTCTGGCGTCATCTATAAGGAGTTTGTACCTCCTCCCTGAGGAATGTGTGGGTTTCCTCCAGATGCTCCAGTTTCCTCCCACTGTCCAAAGACCTACTGTTTGACAGGTTCATTGATCATTGTGACTCGGCTAGGGTTAACGTGGGGGTTGCTAGGGGTGTGGCCTGAAGGCTCTGACAGCCCTGTTTTGTGCTGTATTAATAAATAATTAATGAACACCCTTGACAATTTTGCGGCTCAGGCTGTTCCTTTGATACCTTCCCAACTTCCATACTTGTCCAACGCTGGCTCTCCTCATCATTCTGCCGTGAAGTCTCTCCACTAAGGGGCCACCCTTTCTCCCTCACATGGAGGCACACTCACTCTGCCTCCACCGTGGGGACGCGCTCCCTCCTCCTCCACCGTGGGGACGCGCTCCCTCCCCCTCCACCGTGGGGACACACTCCCTCCCCCTCCACCATGGCGACACATTTCCTCCCCCTCCGCCGTGGGAACACACTCCCTCCCCCTCCGCGGTGGGGACGCACTCCCTCCACCTCCGTCATGGGGACGCGCTCCCTCCCCCTCCGCCGTGGGGACGAACTCCCTCCCCCTCCACCGTGGGGACGCACTCCCTCCCCCTCCACTGTGCTGTCACACTTCCTCCCCCTCCGCTGTGGGGACACGCTCCCTCCCCCTCTGCCGTGTGGACGCGCTCCCTCTGCGGTCGGGACGTGCTCCCTCTGTGGTGGGGACGCACTCCCTCGCGCTCCCTCCCTCTCCGCCGTGGGGACGCGCTCCCTCTGTGGTGGGGACGTGCTCCCTCCCCCTCCACTGTGCTGTCACACTTCCTCCCCCTCTGCGGTGGAGACGCGCTCCCTCCCCCTCCACTGGCTGTCACACTTCCTCCCCCTCCGCTGTGGGGACGCGCTCCCTCCCCCTCCGCCGTGGGGACACACTCCCTCCACCTCCGCTGTGCTGTCACACTCCCTCCCCCTGCGCCATGGCGACACATTTCCTCCCCCTCCACCGTGGGTACACGCTCCCTCCCCGTCTGCGGTGGGGACGCGCTCCCTCCCCCTCCACCATGGGGACGCGCTCCCTCCCCCTCCACTGGCTGTCACACTTCCTCCCCCTCCGCCGTGTGGACGCGCTCCCTCTGCGGTGGGGACGCGCTCCCTCTGTGTTGGGGACGTGCTCCCTCCCCCTCCACTGTGCTGTCACACTTCCTCCCCCTCTGCGGTGGGGACGCGCTCCCTCCCCCTCCACTGTGCTGTCACACTTCCTCCCCCTCCGCCGTGGGAACACGCTCCCTCCCCCTCCGCCGTGGGGACGCGCTTCCTCCCCCTCCACCGTGGGGACGCGCTTCCTCCCCCTCCACCGTGGGGACACACTCCTTACCCCATAGGGCAGTACTCGCAGTACTCACCGGGACAGAAGGGCAGGAATTGGCAGAGGCTGTTGTCCTCAGCATTCCCCTGACACATCCGGCCGGGTGGGTTTACCGAGGGTGGGGGGTTACTGCAGGTGCGTCTTCGCTGGCGAGTAGGAACCGCTCCCGACCCCTCCGGCTTGCAGGTCCCGCTGCAAAGTCCCCAGGGGCCCCAAGATGACCAGGATCCATGAGCTGGTAAAGGCAGTAGTGTCACTGAGAAATGCAGAGAGCACGGATCCGGGAAAGGGGGAGAAGAAGGGCACTTGCCCCATTTCCTACGCAGGCAAGCACTCTCTCTCCCCCCCCCCACCCCCCATACACTGATGATGTACATGATCACGTACGCAGCCTGCTGGAGACCACAGAAATCCCAGTGCTCACACAGCAGAAAAGGCTGGTCTTATTGTAAAATGGAGAGACAGGAAAAGAAAGACATTGATAGGATGCAGAGTGGGCTGAGAAGTGGCAGATGGAGTTCAACCCGGAGAAGTGTGAGGTGGTACACTTTGGAAGGTCAAACTCCAAAGCAGAGTACAACGTAAATGGCAGGATACTTGGTACTGTGGAGGAGCAAAGGGATCTGGGGGTACATGTCCACAGATCCCTGAAAGTTGCCTCACAGGTGGATAAGGTAGTTAAGAAAGCTTATGGGGTGTTAGCTTTCATAAGTCGAGGGATAGAGTTTAAGAGTCACGATGTAATGATGCAGCTTTATAAAACTCTGGTTAGGCCACACTTGGAGTACTGTGTCCAGTTCTGGTCGCCTCACTATAGGAAGGATGTGGAAGCATTGGAAAGGGTACAGAGGAGATTTACCAGGATGCTGCCTGGTTTAGAGAGTATGCATTATGATCAGAGATTAAGGGAGCTAGGGCTTTACTCTTTGGAGAGAAGGAGGATGAGAGGAGACTTGATAGAGGTGTACAAGATAATAAGAGGAATAGATAGAGTGGATAGCCAGTGCCTCTTCCCCAGGGCACCACTGCTCAATACAAGAGGACATGGCTTTAAGGAAAGGGGTGGGAAGTCCAAGGGGGATATTAGAGGAAGGTTTTTTACTCAGAGAGTGGTTGGTGCGTGGAATGCACTGCCTGAGTCAGTGGTGGAGGCAGATACACTCGTGAAGTTTAAGAGACTACTAGACAGGTATATGGAGGAATTTAAGGTGGGGGCTTATATGGGAGGCAGGGTTTGAGGGTCGGCACAACATTGTGGGCCGAAGGGCCTGTACTGTTCTGTACTATTCTATGTTTCTATAAACTAGAGGATCAGAGGGTGGATAAGGAGATGGGGAATGGGGAGAGAGAGGAGGAGAGGGAGGAGGGGAAGAAGGGGAGAGGGAGGAGGGGAAGAAGGGGAGAGGGAGGAGGGGAAGAAGGGGAGAGGGGGAGGGGAAGAAGGGGAGAGGGGGAGGGGAAGAAGGGGAGAGGGGAGGGGAAGAAGGGGAGAGGGGGAGGGGAAGAAGGGGAGAGGGGGAGGGGAAGAAGGGGAGAGGGGAGGGGAAGAAGGGGAGAGGGGAGGGGAAGAAGGGGGGAGGGGAAGAAGGGGAGAGGGAGGAGGGGAAGAAAGGGAGAGGGAGGAGGGGAAGAGGGGAGGGAAGAAGGGGGAAGAAGGGAGAGGAGAGGGGAGGAGAAGGAATAGAGAGAAACGGGGAAAGGGATAGAGAGAATGGGAGGGAAGAAGTCATAGATGGGGAGGAAGGGGAGAGGCACAAGTAGGGAAGGGGAGGGAGAGAGAAGCCGAGAGACACGGAGAGACAGTGAGACAGGAAACATGGAGGGAGGAGAAGGATAGGGGTGAGACAGAGTGATGCAGAACGAGGTGGAGAGGAAGGGAGGAGGGAGATGTGGGGAAGAGACTCACAGGGATGCGGGGGAGAGGCACAGGGAGGGACATATGGGTGAGGGATGGAGAAAGGGACGGGAAGAGGAAGGGAGAGCCACAGAGGACATGGAAAGTGTACTCACTGGGGCAGATCTGGTTGGTGTCACAATCTCTGTAGCTTTCCCTCGCTCCCGGGCACCCCCCGCCACAGGAGGGGGGAGGCTCAGAGCAGCTCCGCTCTCGCTTTTGCCGGCCTGTGTTGCATGTGAATGAGCACGGGCTCCATGGAGACCAGGCACTCCAGCCGCCATCCGCTGCAATATAGATCAGACAGCAAACATCACCCAAAGGCCGAGCCGTGGCGGCAGCGTCTCCCGCCGCCTCGCACTGACCCAGACTGCACATTTCACTGAACGTGTGACACACAGCTTCTGGGTCCCCCCACCACCCGCATCCTGCAGGGACACAACTCGCCCCACCTCCACCCGACAGAATTCACACCCTCCCCTGTGGAACCACGACCTACCTTCTCTCCCAGGGCAGGATTCATCACCCTCCAGCCCAGGGCATGACCCATGTCCTCCTCCTGGGACAGAGTTTACACTCCTCCCCCTGGGCCTGGGGTGGGGCTCATCCGCTTTCCTGGGACATGACCCACTTCCACTCCCCGGATCGGGACTCACACCCTCCCCCATGGAATCACGACCTACCTGCTCTCCCGGGACAGGACCCACTCTTCGCCCAAGGAAGAAGACTCGCTGTTCTGCCCCCCCCCCCCAACAACACCCCACCCTGCAACATAAACCACCCAGTCACTTGGCTCAGGGCTCACAGCCTCCCCCATGGGAAAGCAAACCAAACCCTCTCCTGGGTCCAGGACCTACCCTTCCCCCAGGGAAACGACCCACTCCCTCCTGCAGGATTGGATTCACACCCTTCCCCAAGAGATCCTGAACCATTCCCCCAGCAGACCCTCCCCCCAGGAAGGGACTCACTCTGGCAGCACGGCTTCTCCACGCAGGGTCGAGCCTGCAGCGTCTCCTCCTTGCGGCATTCCCGGATACCGAGACAGGCCCTGCGGCGCTGCTGCACGCCTGGCGTACAGGTGACCGAGCAGCGTGACCACTGCGTCCACTCACTCCAGTCCGACACCGGCCTGCAACCCAGAAAGGCAGAGGCCCCAGCCCCACTGTTCACTGCGTGTGTACACGCGTTTCTGTATGTGTGTATATGACAGGCGTAATTGTCCAGTTGCGTGCATGAGTGTATGTGTAACCATACACGTGTATGTGGAACATTGGCTGTGTGCAGTGTGTGGATGTTTGGGTGTGTGTATCACAGATGGATATGTGCATCAGTACTTGGGTAGATGTGTGTATCAGCACATGGCTACCTGTATCGTGTGTGGATGTGTATATCGGTACATGGCTACCTGTATCGTGTGTGGATGTGTGTATCGGTACATGGCTACATGTATCGTGTGTGGATGTGTGTATCAGCATGCATGTGTAAGTGTCAGTGAGTGGGTATGTTCAGAAGTGAGTTTGTGTTTGAGGGCACTGTAGTAAAAACCAACCCACCCCATCCAAGCAATCCTCTCAATCAGGAATGAAAGATGTCTTTAATGAAAGGCAGACGCACACTCCCAGGGCAGACAGCACATATGAAACCATATAACAATTACAGCACGGAAACAGGCCATCTCGGCCCTTCTAGTCCGTGCCGAACTCTTACTCTCACCTAGTCCCACTGACCTGCACTCAGCCCATAACCCTCCATTCCTTTCCTGTCCATATATCTATCCAATTTAACTTTAAATGACAACATCGAACTTGCCTCAACCACTTCTGCTGGAAGCTCGTTCCACACAGCTACCACTCTCTGAGTAAAGAAGTTCCCCCTCATGTTACCCCTAAACTTTTGCCCTTTAACTCTCAACTCATGTTCTCTTGTTTGAATCTCCCCCATTCTCAATGGAAAAAGCCTATCCACGTCAACTCTATCAATCCCCCTCATAATTTTAAACACCTCTATTAAGTCCCCCCTCAAGCTTCTACGCTCCAAAGAATAAAGACCTAACTTGTTCAACCTTTCTCTGTAACTTAGGAGATGAAACCCAGGCAACATTTTAGTAAACCTCCTCTGTACTCTCTCAATTTTATTGACATCTTTCCTATAATTCGGTGACCACAACTGTACACAATATTCCAAATTTGGCCTTATCAATGCCTTGTACAATTTCAACATTACATCCCAACTCCTGTACTCAATGCTCTGATTTATAAAGGCCAGCAAACCAAAAGCTTTCTTCACCACCCTATCCACATGAGGTTCCACCTTCAGGGAACTATGCACCATTATTCCTAGATCCCTCTGTTCTACAGCATTCTTCAATGCCCAACCATTTACCATGTATGTCCTATTTTGATTAGTCCTACCAAAATGTAGCACCTCACATTTTTCAGCATTAAACTCCATCTGCCATCTTTCAGCTCACTCTTCTAACTGGCCTAAATCTCTTTGCAAGCTTTGAAAACCTACTTCATTATCCACAACGCCACCTATCTTAGTATCATCTGCATACTTACTAATCCAATTTACCACCCCATCATCCAGATCATTAATATACATGACAAACAACACTGTACCCAGTACAGATCCCTGAGGCACACTGCTACACACCGTCCTCCAATCTGACACACAGTTATCCACCACCACTCTCTGGCGTCTCCCATCTAGCCACTGCTGAATCCATTTTAATACTTCGATATTAATGCCTAACGATTGAAGCTTCCTAACTAACCTTCCGTGTGGAACCTTCTCAAAGGCCTTACTGAAGTCCATATAGACAACATCCACCGCTTTACCCTCGTCAACTTTCTTAGTAACCTCATCAAAAAATTCAATAAGATTTGTCAAACATGACCTTCCATGCACAAATCCATGTTGAATGTTCCTAATCAGACCTTGTCTATCCAGATAATTATATATACCATCTCTAAGAATACTTTCCATCAATTTACCCACCACTGATGTCAAACTCACAGGCCGATAATTGCTAGGTTTACTCTTAGAACCCTTTTTAAACAATGGAACCACATGAACAATACGCCAATCCTCTGGCACCATCCCCGTTTCTAATGACATTTGAAATATTTCTGTCAGAGCCCCTGCTATTTCCACACTAACTTCCCTCAAGGTCCTAGGGAATATCTTGTCCGGACCCGGAGACTTATCCACTTTTATATTCCTTAAAAGCGCCAGTACTTCCTCATCTTTAATCGTCATACTTTCCATAACTACCCTTCGTGTTTCCTTTACCTTACACAATTCAATATCCTTCTCCTTAGTGAATACCGAAGAAAAGAAATTGTTCAAAATCTCCCCCGTCTCTTTTGGCTCCACACATAGCCGTCCACTGATTCTCTAAGGGACCAATTTTATCCCTCACTATCCTTTTGCTATCAATATAACTGTAGAAACCCTTTGGATTTATTTTCACCTTACTTGCCAAAGCAGCCTCGTATCTTCTTTTAGCTTTTCTAATTTCTTTCTTAAGATTCTTTTTACATTCTTTATATTCCTCGAGCACCTTATTAACTCCAAGCTGGCTATATTTACTGAAGATCCCTCTCTTTTTCTGAACCAAGTTTCCAATATCCCTTGAAAACCATGGCTTTCTCAAACTTGTAACCTTTCCTTTCAACCTAACAGGAACATAAGGATCCTGCACCCTCAAAATTGCACCTTTAAATGACCTCCATTTCTCTATTACATCCTTCCCATAAAACAAATTGTCCCAATCCACTCCTTCTAAATCATTTTGCCAACAGTACTCAGACAGGAGTACCTATTGTTAAGGGGCACAGCCACAGGGGTACTCTCTATTACCTGACTCTTCCCCTTCCTCCTCCTAACCGTGACCCACTTGTCTGCCTCCCATGGCCCCAGTGCGACCACCTGCCTGTAACTCCTCTCTATCAACTCCTCACTCTCCCTGACCAGACGAAGGTCATCGAGCTGCAGCTCCAGTTCCCTAACGCGGTCCCTTAGGAGCTGCATCTCGGCGCACCTGGCGCAGATGTGGATGTCCGGGAGGCTGGGAGACTCCAGGCCCTCCCACATCCGACACTGAGAACAACAAACTGCCCTCACACTCATACTTCCCCCTCCCCTCAAATAACAGTGAAAAATGAATACCAAACCTTCCTCGCCTTGCCCATTACCGCCTAAGGTCGTTGAGCCAAAGCCCTTAAGCCTTCACTCTGCTCCCAGCTCACTCCGCAGCCCGCAAACTAAGCTGAAACAGAAATAAATCTCCCTTTGCACTGTTAAATCACACACTCCCAGAGCCAGACACAGGTTGAAGCTTCTTATACAATGTCCTATCCAAAACTCCCAAGGACAGACACAGAGGGAGGCTCCCTCCATACCGTCCCACCACACACTCATAGTCAAGTCATAGTCATAGTCATACTTTATTGATCCCGGGGGAAATTGGTTTTCGTTACAGTTGCACCATAAATAATACATAGTAATAGAACCATAAATAGTTAAATAGTAATATGTAAATTTATGCCAAGGAAATAAGTCCAGGACCAGCCTATTGGCTCAGGGTGTCTGACCCTCCGAAGGGAAGAGTTGTAAAGTTTGATGGCCACAGGCAGGAATGACTTCCTGTGACGCTCTGTGTTGCATCTCGGAGGAATGAGTCTCTGGCTGAATGTACTCCTGTGCCCACCCAGTACATTATGTAGTGGATGGGAGACATTGTCCAAGATGGCATGCAACTTAGACAGCATCCTCTTTTCAGACACCACCGTCGGAGAGTCCAGTTCCATCCCCACAACATCACTGGCCTTACGAATGAGTTTGTTGATTCTGTTGGTGTCTGCTACCCTCAGCCTGCTGCCCCAGCTCACAACACAATAGCACTGGCCACCACAGGCTCGTAGAACATCCTCAGCATCGTCCGGCAGATGTTAAAGGACCTCAGTCTCCTCAGGAGTCTCCTGGGGTCAGACTCAGAATAAGCTCCCTCCACACTGTCCAGCACACATTCCCAGGGTTAGTCAGAGAAAAGCTCTCTCGACACTGTCCATCACACATTCCCGGGGTTCGACACGGAGAAGCTCTCTCCACACCGTCCAGCACACATTCCCAGGGTTAGACAGAGAAAACCTCTCTCCACACAGTCCATCACACGTTCCCGGGGTTAGACAGAGAAAAGCTCTCTCCACACTGTCCATCACACATTCCCGGGGTTAAACAGAGAGAAGCTCTCTCCACACTGTCCATCACACATTGCCGGGGTTAGACAGAGAAAAGTTCTCTCCACACTGTCCATCACACATTCCTGGGGTTAGATAGAGAAAAGCTCTCTCCACACTGTCCATCACACATTCCCAGAGTTAGACAGGGAAAAGCTCTCTCCACACTGTCCATCACACATTCCCGGGGTTAGACAGAGAGAAGCTCTCTCCACACTGTCCATCACACATTCCTGGGGTTAGACAGGGAAAAGCTCTCTCCACACTGTCCATCACACATTCCCGGGGTTAGACAGAGAAAAGCTCTCTCCACACAGTCCATCACACATTCCCAGGGTTAGTCACGGAGAAAAGCTCTCTCCACACCGTCCATCACTCATTCCCGGGGTTAGACACAGGAAAAAACTCTCTCCACACCATCCATCACACATTCCCGGGGTTAGACAGAGAAAAGCTCTCTCCACACTGTCCATCACACATTCCCAGGGTTAGACACGGAGAGAAGCTCTCTCCACACTGTCCATCACACATTCCCGGGGTTAGACACAGGGAAAAGCTCTCTCCGCACCATCCATCACACATTCCAGGGGTTAGACAGAGAAAAGCTCTCTTCACACCGTCCATCACACATTCCCAGGGTTAGACACGGAGAAAAGCTCTCTCCACACTGTCCAGCACACATTCCAGGGGTTCGACAGAGAAAAGCTCTCTCCACACCGTCCATCACACATTGCCAGGGTTAGACACGGAGAAAAGCTCTCTCCACACCGTCCATCACACATTCCCGGGGTTAAACAGAGAGAAGCTCTCTCCACACGGTCCATCACACATTCCCGGGGTTAAACAAAGAGAAGCTCTCTCCACACTGTCCATCACACATTCCCGGGGTTAGACACAGGGAAAAGCTCTCTCCACACCATCCATCACACATTCCAGGGGTTAGACAGAGAAAAGCTCTCTTCACACCGTCCATCACACATTCCCAGGGTTAGACACGGAGAAAAGCTCTCTCCACACCGTCCATCACACAATCCAGGGGTTAGACATGGAGAAAAGCTCTCTCCACACCGTCCATCACACATTCCCAGGGTTAGACACGGAGAAAAGCTCTCTCCACACCGTCCATCACACATTCCCGGGATTAAACAGAGAGAAGCTCTCTCCACACTGTCCATCACACATTCCCGGGGTTAGACCGAGAGAAGCTCTCTCCACACCGTCCATCACACATTCCCAGGGTTAGACACGGACAGAAGCTCTCTCCACACTGTCCAGCACACATTCCCAGGGTTAGACACAGGGAAAAGCTCTCTCCACACTGTCCATCACACATTCCCAGGGTTAGACAGAGAGAAGCTCTCTCCACACTGTCCATCACACATTCCCGGGGTTAGACAGAGAAAAGCTCTCTCCACACTGTCCATCACACATTCCCGGGGTTAGACAGAGAAAAGCTCTCTCCACACCGTCCATCACACATTCCCAGGGTTAGACAGGGAAAAGCTCTCTCCACACTGTCCATCACACATTCCCGGGGTTAGACAGAGAAAAGCTCTCTTCACACCGTCCATCACACATTCCCAGGGTTAGACACGGAGAGAAGCTCTCTCCACACTGTCCATCACACATTCCCGGGGTTAGACACAGGGAAAAGCTCTCTCCGCACCATCCATCACACATTCCAGGGGTTAGACAGAGAAAAGCTCTCTCCACACCGTCCATCACACATTCCCAGGGTTAGACACGGAGAAAAGCTCTCTCCACACTGTCCAGCACACATTCCAGGGGTTCGACAGAGAAAAGCTCTCTCCACACCGTCCATCACACATTGCCAGGGTTAGACACGGAGAAAAGCTCTCTCCACACCGTCCATCACACATTCCCGGGGTTAAACAGAGAGAAGCTCTCTCCACACCGTCCATCACACATTCCCGGGGTTAAACAAAGAGAAGCTCTCTCCACACTGTCCATCACACATTCCCGGGGTTAGACACAGGGAAAAGCTCTCTCCACACCATCCATCACACATTCCAGGGGTTAGACAGAGAAAAGCTCTCTTCACACCGTCCATCACACATTCCCAGGGTTAGACACAGAGAAAAGCTCTCTCCACACCGACCATCACACAATCCAGGGGTTAGACATGGAGAAAAGCTCTCTCCACACCGTCCATCACACATTGCCAGGGTTAGACACGGAGAAAAGCTCTCTCCACACCGTCCATCACACATTCCCGGGATTAAACAGAGAGAAGCTCTCTCCACACCGTCCATCACACATTCCCAGGGTTAGACACAGGGAAAAGCTCTCTCCACACCGTCCATCACACATTCCCAGGGTTAGACACAGAGAGAAGCTCTCTCCACACCGTCCATCACACATTCCCAGGGTTAGACACAGGGAAAAGCTCTCTCCACACTGTCCATCACACATTCCCAGGGTTAGACAGAGAAAAGCTCTCTCCACACTGTCCATCACCCATTCCCGGGGTTAGACAGAGAAAAGCTCTCTCCACACCGTCCATCACACATTGCCAGGGTTAGACATGGAGAAAAGCTCTCTCCACACCGTCCATCACACATTCCCGGGATTAAACAGAGAGAAGCTCTCTCCACACTGTCCATCACACATTCCCGGGGTTAGACAGAGAGAAGCTCTCTTCACACCGTCCATCACACATTCCCAGGGTTAGACACGGAGAGAAGCTCTCTCCACACTGTCCAGCACACATTCCCAGGGTTAGACACAGGGAAAAGCTCTCTCGACACTGTCCATCACACATTCCCAGGGTTAGACAGAGAAAAGCTCCCTCCACACTGTCCATCACACATTCCCGGGGTTAGACAGGGAAAAGCTCTCTCCACACTGTCCATCACACATTCCCGGGGTTAGACAGAGAAAAGCTCTCTCCACACTGTCCATCACACATTCCCGGGGTTAGACACGGAGAAGCTCTCTCCACACCGTCCATCACACATTCCCAGGGTTAGACAGAGAGAAGCTCTCTCCACACCATCCATCACACATTCCCGGGGTTAGACAGAGAGAAGCTCTCTCCACACTGTCCATCACACATTCCCAGGGTTAGACACAGGGAAAAGCTCTCTCCACACCGTCCATCACACATTCCCAGGGTTAGACACGGAGAAAAGCTCTCTCCACACCGTCCATCACACATTCCCAGGGTTAGACACAGAGAAAAGCTCTCTCCACACCGTCCATCACACATTCCCAGGGTTAGACACAGAGAAAAGCTCTCTCCACACCGTCCATCACACATTCCCAGGGTTAGACACAGAGAGAAGCTCTCTCCACACTGTCCATCACACATTCCCGGGGTTAGACAGAGAGAAGCTCTCTCCACACTGTCCATCACACATTCTAGGGGTTAGTCAGAGAGAAGCTCTCTCCACACCGTCCATCACACATTCCCAGGGTTAGATACAGGGAAAAGCTCTCTCCACACCGTCCATCACACATTCCCAGGGTTAGACACAGGGAAAAGCTCTCTCCACACTGTCCATCACACATTCCCGGGGTTAGACAGAGAGAAGCTCTCTCCACACCGTCCATCACACATTCCCAGGGTTAGACACGGAGAGAAGCTCTCTCCACACTGTCCAGCACACATTCCCAGGGTTAGACACAGGGAAAAGCTCTCTTGACACCGTCCATCACACATTCCCAGGGTTAGACAGAGAAAAGCTCCCTCCACACTGTCCATCACACATTCCCGGGGTTAGACACAGAGAGAAGCTCTCTCCACACTGTCCATCACACATTCCCAGGGTTAGACAGAGAAAAGCTCTCTCCACACTGTCCATCACACATTCCCGGGGTTAGACAGAGAAAAGCTCTCTCCACACCGTCCATCACACATTCCCAGGGTTAGACACGGAGAAAAGCTCTCTCCACACCGTCCATCACACATTCCCAGGGTTAGACAGAGAAAAGCTCTCTCCACACTGTCCATCACACATTCCCGGGGTTAGACACGGAGAAGCTCTCTCCACACCGTCCATCACACATTCCCAGGGTTAGACACGGAGAGAAGCTCTCTCCACACCGTCCATCACACATTCCCAGGGTTAGACACAGAGAGAAGCTCTCTCCACACCGTCCATCACACATTCCCAGGGTTAGACACAGGGAAAAGCTCTCTCCACACCGTCCATCACACATTCCCAGGGTTAGACACAGAGAGAAGCTCTCTCCACACCGTCCATCACACATTCCCAGGGTTAGACACGGAGAAAAGCTCTCTCCACACTGTCCATCACACATTCCCGGGGTTAGACAGAGAAAAGCTCTCTCCACACCGTCCATCACACATTCCCAGGGTTAGATACAGGGAAAAGCTCTCTCCACACCGTCCATCACACATTCCCAGGGTTAGACACAGGGAAAAGCTCTCTCCACACTGTCCATCACACATTCCCGGGGTTAGACAGAGAGAAGCTCTCTCCACACCGTCCATCACACATTCCCAGGGTTAGACAGAGAGAAGCTCTCTCCACACTGTCCATCACCCATTCCCGGGGTTAGACAGAGAAAAGCTCTCTCCACACCGTCCATCACACATTGCCAGGGTTAGACAGGGAAAAGCTCTCTCCACACCATCCATCACACATTCCCGGGGTTAGACACGAAGATGCTCTCTCCACACTGTCCAGCACACATTCCCAGGGTTAGACACGGAGAGAAGCTCTCTCCACACCGTCCATCACACATTCCCAGGGTTAGACACGGAGAGAAGCTCTCTCCACACTGTCCATCACACATTCCCAGGGTTAGACACGGAGAAAAGCTCTCTCCACACCGTCCATCACACATTCCCAGGGTTAGACACGGAGAGAAGCTCTCTCCACACTGTCCAGCACACATTCCCAGGGTTAGACACAGGGAAAAGCTCTCTTCACACCGTCCATCACACATTCCCAGGGTTAGACAGAGAAAAGCTCCCTCCACACTGTCCATCACACATTCCCAGGGTTAGTCAGAGAGAAGCTCTCTCCACACTGTCCATCACACATTTCCAGGGTTAGACAGAGAAAAGCTCTCTCCACACTGTCCATCACACATTCCCGGGGTTAGACACGGAGAAGCTCTCTCCACACCGTCCAGCACACATTCCCAGGGTTAGTCAGAGAGAAGCTCTCTCCACACCGTCCATCACACATTCCCGGGGTTAGACACGAAGAAGCTCTCTCCACACTGTCCAGCACACATTCCCAGGGTTAGACACGGAGAGAAGCTCTCTCCACACCGTCCATCACACATTCCTAGGGTTAGACACGGAGAGAAGCTCTCTCCACACTGTCCATCACACATTCCCAGGGTTAGACACAGGGAAAAGCTCTCTCCACACCGTCCATCACACATTCCCAGCGTTAGACACAGGGAAAAGCTCTCTCCACACCATCCATCACACATTCCCAGAGTTAGACACAGAGAGAAGCTCTCTCCACACTGTCCATCACACATTCCCGGGGTTAGACAGAGAGAAGCTCTCTCCACACTGTCCATCACACATTCTAGGGGTTAGTCAGAGAGAAGCTCTCTCCACACCGTCCATCACACATTCCCAGGGTTAGATACAGGGAAAAGCTCTCTCCACACCGTCCATCACACATTCCCAGGGTTAGACACAGGGAAAAGCTCTCTCCACACTGTCCATCACACATTCCCGGGGTTAGACACAGGGAAAAGCTCTCTCCACACCGTCCATCACACATTCCCAGGGTTAGACACGGAGAGAAGCTCTCTCCACACTGTCCATCACACATTCCCAGGGTTAGACACAGAGAAAAGCTCTCTCCACACCGTCCATCACACATTCCCAGGGTTAGACAGAGAAAAGCTCTCTCCACACTGTCCATCACACATTCCCGGGGTTAGACACGGAGAAGCTCTCTCCACACTGTCCATCACACATTCCCAGGGTTAGACAGAGAAAAGCTCTCTCCACACCGTCCATCACACATTCCCAGGGTTAGACACAGAGAAAAGCTCTCTCCACACTGTCCATCACACATTCCCGGGGTTAGACAGAGAGAAGCTCTCTCCACACCGTCCATCACACATTCCCAGGGTTAGACACGGAGAGAAGCTCTCTCCACACTGTCCAGCACACATTCCCAGGGTTAGACACAGGGAAAAGCTCTCTCCACACCGTCCATCACACATTCCCAGGGTTAGACACGGAGAAAAGCTCTCTCCACACTGTCCATCACACATTCCCAGGGTTAGACAGAGAAAAGCTCTCTCCACACTGTCCATCACACATTCCCAGGGTTAGACACAGGGAAAAGCTCTCTCCACACTGTCCATCACACATTCCCGGGGTTAGACAGAGAGAAGCTCTCTCCACACCGTCCATCACACATTCCCAGGGTTAGACACGGAGAAAAGCTCTCTCCACACCGTCCATCACACATTCCCGGGGTTAGACAGAGAGAAAAGCTCTCTCCACACCGTCCAGCACACATTCCCAGGGTTAGACACAGAGAGAAGCTCTCTCCACACCGTCCATCACACATTCCCAGGGTTAGACACAGAGAGAAGCTCTCTCCACACCGTCCATCACACATTCCCAGGGTTAGACACGGAGAAAAGCTCTCTCCACACCGTCCATCACACATTCCCAGGGTTAGACACAGGGAAAAGCTCTCTCGACACTGTCCATCACACATTCCCAGGGTTAGACAGAGAAAAGCTCCCTCCACACTGTCCATCACACATTCCCAGGGTTAGACAGGGAAAAGCTCTCTCCACACTGTCCATCACACATTCCCGGGGTTAGACAGAGAAAAGCTCTCTCCACACCGTCCATCACACATTCCCAGGGTTAGACAGGGAAAAGCTCTCTCCACACCGTCCATCACACATTCCCAGGGTTAGTCAGAGAGAAGCTCTCTCCACACCGTCCATCACACATTCCCAGGGTTAGACACGGAGAAAAGCTCTCTCCACACCGTCCATCACACATTCCCAGGGTTAGACACGGAGAAAAGCTCTCTCCACACCGTCCATCACACATTCCCAGGGTTAGACACAGGGAAAAGCTCTCTCCACACCGTCCATCACACATTCCCAGGGTTAGACAGAGAAAAGCTCTCTCCACACTGTCCATCACACATTCCCGGGGTTAGACAGAGAGAAGCTCTCTCCACACTGTCCATCACACATTCCCGGGGTTAGACAGAGAAAAGCTCTCTCCACACTGTCCATCACACATTCCCGGGGTTAGACAGAGAAAAGCTCTCTCCACACTGTCCATCACACATTCCCGGGGTTAGACACGGAGAAGCTCTCTCCACACCATCCATCACACATTCCCGGGGTTAGACACGAAGAAGCTCTCTCCACACTGTCCAGCACACATTCCCAGGGTTAGTCTGAGAGAAGCTCTCTCCACACAGTCCATCACAAATTCCTAGGGTTAGACACGGAGAGAAGCTCTCTCCACACTGTCCATCACACATTCCCAGGGTTAGACACAGGGAAAAGCTCTCTCCACACCGTCCATCACACATTCCCAGCGTTAGACACAGGGAAAAGCTCTCTCCACACCATCCATCACACATTCCCAGAGTTAGACACAGAGAGAAGCTCTCTCCACACTGTCCATCACACATTCCCGGGGTTAGACAGAGAGAAGCTCTCTCCACACTGTCCATCACACATTCTAGGGGTTAGTCAGAGAGAAGCTCTCTCCACACCGTCCATCACACATTCCCAGGGTTAGATACAGGGAAAAGCTCTCTCCACACCGTCCA